>NW_010402169.1:0-684 GCF_000710305.1 Buceros rhinoceros silvestris
CTGCCCCAGGCTCCGGACACTGTTTGCAGCCCGAGGACTCCTCCCTCCGCTTGGGGAGAGGTTGGTTTTAGTTTGAAGGTTACTCGGGATAACATTATCTGCTCTCGTCCACCCCCAGGCACTGCCCCTGCCCTGCAGATGCCTCCGGCTCGCTCCGTGAAGAGTCTTGGTTTTGTGAGCTGGTTCCAGTCTGTCACCAACTGGGAAACGTTTGAGTCTCTGATCGATTCCAGCGGGTTGATGCTGGTCTCCCGCTGGGCTCAGGCACCCTCCCCAGCCCTGGGTGCAGGATTTTGGTTCCCTGGTTGGTTTTCTGTTGGGGGGGGGTGTTAATCCCGTGTGAATGCACATGCTGCTGTTACTGCTGCTGACGCGTTGTAGCCTCTGACTGGCGAGACGTGCCCTCTAACACAGCGCAGTAACCTTGCAGCAGCCAGCTTTGCCAACTCCGTAATCACCTTGTGTCTGTTAAAAAAACAACCCCTTGATCTTCGCCTGCTCCCGTGTCGAGTGGGCTGTGGTTCACCTGGGACAGGCCTCTGCTCATGCCACCACCAGCTCCGCGGCTTCTCCAGGTTACGGGGGTGTTTAATCACAGACCAGGGGTGTCAAACCCTCGGGGCACACACGGGTGGGTCCTGGGAGTGAAACTTGGCGTATGAGAACACTGCTGAGAGCTGATCC
>NW_010402169.1:746-4861 GCF_000710305.1 Buceros rhinoceros silvestris
GAGAGCGCAACAGCCCCCCCCCACGCCCTTTGGAACCCATGTTACCTCATGCATTTTTAAAATCAGCATCAGCCTTCTAGAAGTGGCCTGGCCTCAGATGAGGGTCAGAGCTCTCCTTCCTTGTCCAGGCATGTTTATTCTGTCAGACACTTAAAGCTGTAGTATGCAAAGCTCACTTTTTTCCTTAGAGAAATGTGGAATTGATTTGTTTCACACGCTGACACCTTGCAGACTTACTTCTGTTTTCCCTGAGTTTGGGCAAACTTGGATTTGTAGTTCTCAGTTGTTTCTATGCTCACAAATGCTGGTCTAGGGTTTCTTATTAAAACATCTTCGGTCATTCAAAAAGCAAAAAAAAATTTGCTCCTAAAGCCCCTTTGTGCCTGTTCCTCACAGCAGGTATGTGGAGGGTTGGTGTAATCCTGATCTTCCAGTGCGTGGTAACTGAGGAGGTTAATTTCCTGGAAGGTGTCTGGGTGTGTGGGACACTGTGGCCACTGCACAGGAAGGACCCTTTGCAGGAGGGATGTGTCACAGGCTTAACCAGTTCATAACCCTGCCTGGTGTTGAGTCATGTAGTGACCTTGTCCTGCGGGTGGGGTCTTTTCCTGAAACCCTGACGCTGGAGCCTCCCTTCCTGCCCTGCTCCCCGCAGTGCCCTGGGGGCTGCTGGTCACAGCGGCCCTGCTGCCTGGGCTGGGGGCCTGGGGCGGATCGGCAGCACAGTGTTCCACAGACCTACCTTTGGACTGTCTCTTTGGGAAGGCTGAACCCTGGCCTCAGTGCAAGAGCAGCTTGAACAACACCGTGGTTCCAGCCTGCTGCTGCTTCTCATGCCGTAAATCCGGTTATTATTAATTCAGCTCTGCAAAGTTGTTTGGCCCGAGATGAGAAGTCTGATTTCACTGTCTGTACGGCGACCAACGTTACGCATTTCCTCACTGGGCTTGCGACATGTTGCAGACTGCAAGATTCCTCCCCCCAAAAAGTTGTTCTCTTACTGTTGTCTTTAGAAGTACCTGCTGGGCGTCTGAGTGAGTGGAGCGATGGAATGGGAGCGAGCGTGGGGCAGCCAGGCCCAGTGAGGGGTCCGTGTGGCAGCACACTGCGTCCTCTGCTCAGGACGCAGCACCCTGCCAGGGTTTGGCCTCGGGCCCCTGGGGCGAGGAGGGTCGGGCACCTTCCGGAGCGCGGGGGATGCTCTGGTCACGTGGGCACCACAAAGGCTGGATTAGCCCTTGCAGCAAAAGCTGGCTTCGCGTTGAGTTGAGGTGCTGGGGACCGGCGGGTGCTGGAGAGGTGTTGCAGGCTCCTGCCCGTGCGGTAACACTGTCCCTCGCAGGAGAAAGGAGATGCCGTGGGTTTGGATGGTGGCGAACACCATGTGCTGGCCCATAGTTCAGGGAGCGTGGAGGGGATGGGGGGAAGCGTGCACTGGTCTGAAGGTCCAGTGGCCCCTGCTCAGTGGCTGCGTTTGTTTTGCTTGCAGAGGGCAAGTTCTGCTTTGCACTAACACTTTGCACTAATACCTCTTCAACTCATAGCTGGTTTTATAAAGTCACCGCTGTCTCAAAAGAGACTGACTCAGGACAGCGTGGAGTTGCACTGCGAGGCGATTGGCAATCCCATCCCTGAGATCCAGTGGTGGTTTGAGGGGAACGAGCCAAATGAGACCTATGCCCAGCTCTGGGATGGCGCACGGCAGGACCGTGTCAAAATCAACGCCACCTACAACCTGCACTCCACCAGCACCATCCACATCGCAAACCTCTCGAGCGACGACTCGGGCACGTACGAGTGCCGGGCCAGCAACGACCCCGACCGCAACCACTTGTCGAAGAGCCCCAAAGTCAAGTGGATCCGTTCCCAGGCGAATGTTTTTGTCATCGAACGTGAGTGGCCGTACCGAGGCCTTGGCACTTGCTCAGACACCGGTGTCGAGTCTCCTGCCATGCTCACCCCCGCACCCGTGTCCTGTGGCTCCCGACAGCTCCCCGCACCCTCCCACCCCAGCTGTAGAACCGAGAGACTCCCACCCTCTGTTATCTCCCGCACCACCCGTGACTTGACCCGACATGGCCCTGCTCAAAAAGGGTTGTGGCTTCCCAACCAAAAGACCCTTCGGCTGTCCTGCGCCTTTTCCGGAGCCAAAGACCTGGGACGTCCCGCTTATTCCCGAGTGCCTCCGAGTCCTGGTGCTGGCCGCAGAATTGAGTCTCGATTCTGTGGGAACTCTGCTCCAGCCGCCACTGACAGCCCGGCCCTTCCCTGCAGCTCGTACAGCTCCTGCTCCTGTCAACAGTCGTGCTTTAAGCTCGCTTCTCGCTAGTGATCCAGGTTGTGGGGAACAAAACCTGCTTTGAGTCTCTGGAGATGCAACCGTTTTTGAAGTGGCCTTGTCTGTGTGCGACACTGAGTGTGATGTAGCTGCTTGTCCTGCAGAAGTGACCAGTTTCCCTCTGCTTAGAGCTGACAGTTGAACTGGGGAGCTCGTGGGTGGCTGCTTCAAGTGATAGAAACCTGAACCAGTGTGAGGGGCTTTGACATCCTGCTTAGGTCTTACCCTGAGTCCCGAGGGCGGCAGAGCGGCGTAGCAGCCTGTGCCAGCGAACACAGACCTCCAGCAGAACCTTCTGGAGTCTGGGCAGGGGAAAGGCAAAAATGCCTGTGAAAGCTGTTCCTCCTGAGATTGAGACGGGGAGGGAGGTTGGGACTGTGGTGACACCAGGGCCAAGTAGTGGTGCTGGTCACGGCCTCTGTGTTCTGGGGCTGCCTCCTGCCAGGAGAAATGCCCAGGTCATCCCACAGCTATAATTTACTGCTGCTTGGCACATGGAGGCCTGGGGCCTTCTGGAGCCCAGTTCTGTGTGTTCTGCAGCAAATCGAGCTGTAGCCTCATGAGCTGCATCAGATGGTGCATGTGCTGCTTGCACACGCTCTTGTTTGCTGCCCCTCACAGAAGGGGTCTGGGCTGCCATCCATGATGTTACTGGAGGTGACTGCTCCGGTGCTGGGAGGTGGCAGCACAGCGAGTGCTGCAGTGGCTCGTAAAAGCAGAGAGCCGTGTCCTGCCCTTCACAGCACGACCTTTTCCATTGCTTATCGAACACAGCTCTGCTGAGCTGCCCCGTCACAGGGACAGCAGGAGGCTCAGAACAGTCCAGGGCCCATGGCAGTGATGCCGCGGGCGAGAAGCGGTGGCAGGGTCAGCACCGGCTGTTGCTGGGGGCAGTCAGACCCCAGGCACCTGGTTTTGAATCTCCTCTGCTGGTACTGTCACTTCTGGTAGGAAAGTGATTGCAGAGGTAAGTGGAAGCTGTGAGAGACAAGGAGCTGAGGGTTTTGGTAACTGTTCACACCAAAGGTTCACGGGCAGGTGTGTGGCATTGGGAATGTCACTTGCTGACTTGAGTCGCCTTGTTTATGAACGCAGGTCCCGACATCAGAACTCATGTAACTGAGGATTCCGGGAAGCTGATCCTCTCCTGTAACATGACGGGATCTCACCCGCTCAAGGGTCACAAGTGGATGCACGGGGACAAGGTCCTGCAGACGGACACCGAGTCAAGCGCTTTCACCAGTTACATGTGAGTGTTGGGACACGGTTGGAGGATAATCAGAACACTGGGGTACCCACTGCAGTTAATGTTTTCTGTGGGCTGAACCCAGTGCTCGGGGCTTGCAGGTGCTGCTGAACATGTCAGCTGTTAGACTTGGGAACACAGGATGAGCCGAACGAAGTTTCAGCAAGGCCCAATGCTTTCTCCTTTACAGGAGGAGGGGGCAAAAAGCAGGAGGAAGGGATTATATGCCACAAGTATCCCCTTAGTCAGAGAAGTTCCACTGCTCTGTGTTTCTGTGGGGCTTGGTTGGTGTGTCAGGTGCAGCGTGCCCGCTCTGTCTGACATAGCGGTGCTGGAGCCACTTCCCAGCACTATGAGGGGCCCCTGCTCTGGCAGGACGTCAGCTCCCTGCTCCCCAGAGGCCGCGGGTGGGACGAGAGGCTCCAGTGCGTGTTGTCGGCCTCTGGGGTTTATGTAACTTTCCAAAGTCCTCCCGCTCTTAGGGAGTGGGCTGGGAAGCTGCCCGCGGGTTGTGGCCAAAGAGCGGGCGCA
>NW_010402169.1:4888-5474 GCF_000710305.1 Buceros rhinoceros silvestris
CTTTCAAAAGCCCTCCCGCTCTTAGGGAGGGGGCTGGGAAGCTGCCCGCGGGTTGTGGCCAGCGCTCGGGAGCCGCTCACGGGGCGCAGTAGCGGGAATACAGCCGTGCTGTGACTGTCCAGCAGGCTTTCTGTTCCGATTACGGTCAGGCCGGCTGGCCCTAGCCCAGTGGCTGTGGTGGCATCGTGTCCCTTTGTGTGGCAGTGCCGACGTGCCTGTCTCCCCATAGCAACAGGGAGCTGAACAAGGATTAAAGTATTTATAACCCAGCCTCCCTCGCGTGACCTCAATTCCTCAGCTGAGCGGTTTTTGGAGGTGGGAAGTGCCGTACACAGCAGGACCAACAAACGGCCTGTTGTCCCAGTGCAGCCACGGGACTGAAACTTCATGGCTCCGTCCCTCGAGCGGGTGTCGCGGAGCTGCAGAATGAGACATTTGTGCAGGGCAGCGTAATCCACGAAATCTCATTGCAGCAGCTTTACAGAGATGAAAATGGGAGAGTTCTCCTGGTGCTGGGAGCAGCCTGATGACCCAGCCCTGGTGTTTCTTTGCCCGCTGGTTCAGTGGACTCTTCTCTCAATCTGTC
>NW_010402169.1:5602-9809 GCF_000710305.1 Buceros rhinoceros silvestris
GAACCGCAGGGCTGGTGTCTTACAGGAGCAGCCTGGCTCTGTCCTGGCTTGTGGTGACTGGAGGACTCCCACACTGCCCTTCAGCTTCTGTTGGCTTTGTGCAGGGTGTGATTCTGGGTTTTGATGAGCCTGGGGTCTGTCTTTCCCTCTCCCTGAGGGAAGAGCACAGAGTTGGTCACTTCTGAAGAGTGCCTGTGGCACCGCGCCTGCGGGTGGTGTGATGTCCTGCTGCTCCTGGTTTTCTTCATCTGCGCTGGTGAACAGTCTAGGTCTTAATTTTTACCCTTTATAGAGCCCTGAGGGCAGCAGTGCTGTGAGTTAGGGGGTGAAAGCTGGTGGTTTCAGGATCAGGAGGTCTTGGTGAGCGCTGACTTGAAGACCCATGTCAGACTTGGTGCATGGGGAATCCTCTGCTGTCCTCAGTGCGTGGGGAGGGAAGGGTGGAGAGTCGAGCTGCTGCAGGGTTGCAGTGTAGTGTCAAACCTGTGCCTGTGGAGGAGGTTGCTGATGCTTATCGATGGGTAGGTCTGTGAAGAAGTCAACTGTGCTGAGTGCTTCTCCCACCTCCTGTCTCCGGTAGGATTGAGGGGAAGGTGGAAGAACACTCCGGCATCTATGAGTGCGTCTACTCAACAGAGCCAGAGATGAAAGGACAAGTGAACGTTTCAGGTGACTTTGCATGTTTGCTTCTGGGTCTGAGGAGGGAGCAGGGCAGCTGTGGTCACCTGAACACTTACGTATCTCATCAGCTTCTTGAAGAGCTGCTTCGACCCTTACTGATGGGTCTGCAGGCCTGTAAGCAGCTGCTGCCAGACTCGCTCTGTGAGGCAGCGCCATTTCCTCAGGCTGCTGGAGGGCCTGTGTGGTCAGCTCCTGGACCTTGCCTTGGATCAGCCTTTTGCTGTGATGGGAGAGGGGTATTAAATCTGCGTGAGCCTTTCTTGAGGCATCTCAACATGCTTTCCTCTCTGAAAATGCCAAACAAAGGGCCAGTGAGGGGACAGACGGCCTAGCGCGTGTCTTGGAAGTCAGGCTGCAGGGGTCGCTTTGTCCGATTGTGGCTGGGCGGACTGCAGGGACCCCACGTCTTCTGTGTATTTTCTATAACAAGATGTCTGATTTTTTTTCCTCATCTCTGTAGTTCCACCCCAGGTGGTGGCATACAAGAAGTCTGAGCATGGCAATGAGGGGGACACCGGAGTGCTGATCTGCAAGAGTTCCTCCTTCCCCCCTGTCAAAACCTGGAGCTGGTATAAAAACGGCCAAGTGGTAAGTGCTGTGTGTGATGCTCTTCCTCCCCTTCTGCCTGTGTTCTTCCCGTCAGAGTTACCTCTCTCTGAGCAGCCTCCTCAGTGCTGTGGCGAGCGCTGCCCTGAGAGCCCTGTCTCCCTCCCTGCAGCTCATCAACGGCTCTGGTCGATACATCATCAAGTCCAGTGACAACAAGACGGAGCTGCGCATCCTCAAGCTGAACATCGAGGAGGATGCCGGCGACTACCACTGCAATGCCTCCAACGCAGAGGGCTTTGGGAGCGCCACTGTGAACCTGCGTGTGCGCAGCCGCCTGGCAGCGCTCTGGCCCTTCCTGGGGATTGTGGCAGAGGTCCTCGTTCTTGTCACCATCATTTTCATCTATGAGAAGAGGAGGAAGCCAGATGAGGTTCTTGATGGTAAGAGGTGCCTGGGGTTAAATCTTTCTGGGGAGACCAAGTTGCATGTAGGGTGCAGGCAAAATGTTCCTGTGAGAACTAGGGGTTCCCTTCCTCAGACGGGTGTTAATTTGAGGGCTGCTTCTCAGAGCACTTGTCAAACCAGGGTCGCCTTCCCCAGGCCACTTTAGCTCTGAAATACAAGTGATTGAGCTGTTTGTGACAGCCCTTTAGCAGCTGGGCTTTGGATCTGGAGTGAGATAAGTGCAGGTCAGCCTGACCTTTGTCTCACCAGTTCCTTTGCTCAAGTTCTTCCCGGTGGTGTCTCCAGGACTGGAATTTGGCAGTTGACAGTCTGGAGAAGCTGGTTTCTGAATTAGTGGCAGAGCTTTTCTGGTGCTGCCTTTGTCAGTGGCTGCGTAAGCCAAGCCTGGTCTTAACTCCGGGTCAGTGCAGGGCCAGTTCTGGTCCTCAGCTCGCACATCCTGACTCTGAAAGGCTGATGCTATCTTTAATCTGCTCTGGAAGTGTTGGCTCCTCCCTTTCCTTATCGGCGAGGATCTGCATTGTGTTCCCCAGTGCCTCTTCCTTATCTGATCCCCTGAACAATGCAGAGTACATCTCAGTGTCCTTCCTGCTGGGGTCAGGCCCCTCTGCCGCTGCCAGAACAGCCCCTCAGGCAGCCCGGGCGGGGTGGGGTGCTGCAGAGGGGCTAAATAAAACAGAACTGAAACCAGCTCCGGGCAGTTCTGCCAGCAGGTGCTTTGTCCTCTGACCTCCCGGCTGTGCCCAGCGGCTTCCTAAGGATGTTGTAGCTGCATTTTCCAGCAAAAAACCTGTAGGCTGTGTATGGTGATGCCATCAGCCTGGTCCAGATCACCTCAGTGCTGACCTGTCGGAGCTGTGGCAGATGCTCTGACAGACGGAGGCGCAGTGTACCCTGAACCGCCCTGGTGCTCAGAAGCTCCTGAGCGCTGGTGGAGGAGGATGCAGCACTGCACCCCTTGGACGAACATATGCAGCCTTATGCTTTCCTGGTGTGCAGTGGTTCTGTCCCCCCAAAAGCTGTGCCTTTGCCTCTCTCACGGACGGGGGGAGGTTGGGGGGGTGGCAGTGAGGCAGAGCTCAGACCAACACTGTCCCTCATAGCTGTGAATCAGCTGCTCTGTTACCTGGGGTTGGGAGAGTCTGGCCTGTGTGTGGTGTGATGGCCTTGCTGGTGTTATCTTTCCACTCTTCCCTCCTCTGCTGCTGGGTCTCACCTTATGTGGTAAGTAGGAGATAGTCACAGCCGTGTTTCTGTGCCTGTCCTCTCACCAGCTGCATGCGGATCTTGGTGTCCGAGGCAGTCCCGGTGCTCCGCACTGTGCGAGGGGAGCCTGGGCTGGGAAGGAGGTGCTGGGGAGCCCTCACTTGGTGGTGGATTGCAAGGAGCTGGTGAAAGGCCCCAGGGCTTGGCACATGGTGGCAGAGGTGTTTCTTAGCCGTGCTTCTCCGTGTAGTGAGGACGTGGTGTGTAGTGTGGTTCGGTGTCACTGAGCGTGTGGGGAGGAAGAAGGGTGTGTTGTTGCTGCTGAAGCGTTCCTGAAACGTCCTCCATGGATTCCCCTTTATTCCTGTGCTCCCATCGGGGAACTGGTGCTGTAGGGTGGGCCAGTGGCCACTCCACCATCTGCAGGGTGGACCTCTGGCTCTTTCCCAGTTTGAAGTGCTGGTGGAGGGAAGACTGGCTCTGGGTGCTGAGGATGGTGCAGACCTCAAAGAGATGCTGCCAGTCAGCGGCTGCTGGGTGCTGCCCTGTGTCATTCCAGTTCAGTACCTGCTGGGGTGGTGTCGGGTCTAAAGAGGTCCCAGACCTGACCACTACTGGGGAGTGGTGACAGGGTTGTCCTGCCCCAGGCCAACAGAAGCAGCTGTGTAACGGGTTACATCTAAGTTTGTGCCTTGTCTAAGCTCGGAACTCAGCAGGGGGGTGGTTGGATCTGGGAAGAGCAGGGTCCCCGTACCCGGTCTGGAATGCAGAGTGAGGTGCTGGAGATCGCTGCTCGCGGGCTCTTCCCTGACGCTGTTTGTTCTTTCTTTCTGTACTGGCCTGACTGTGAAGATGATGATGGAGGTTCTGCACCACTGTAAGTACCTCGAGTTTCCCTGTTTTGCCAGACTTGTCCTGGTGGGTGTCCGCAGTGCAGGGACCCTGCTCCACGTGGGAAAGCAGCTGCGGTTGCAATAAGGCAGCAGCTGTGGGGGGGGAGAACCTCCACGGTTCATTTCCTGTGTACAACCCACACAGAACTGGGGATGGCACCAGTGTCTCCAACTGGCCCTATTCTGGTAACCAGTCCCAACCGTCTCTTTGGTCCTGATTTACACCCTTGGGCAGGGTGGGGTTTGTCCCTTGCTTTCCTCACGGCCCCTTCCCTCTCTCCAGGAAGAGCAATGCCACAAACCACAAGGACAAGAATGTCCGCCAGAGAAATGCAAACTGAGAGCAGAGGCAGGTGAGTGCGGAGCTGCGGCTGGGGGCAGCGGCTGTGCTGGCTCTTCGGTGCCCACAGCAC
>NW_010402169.1:9950-10275 GCF_000710305.1 Buceros rhinoceros silvestris
TCCCCAGCTGGAGCTCTGCCAGCTGCCTGGAGGCTGGGCCCCGCTGTGGGCCCTGCCTCTGCAAGGGGTCTCTGGGAGAAGCAGAAGGGTCTGTGCAGGCTCCTCTGGCCTGACATCGTCCTGCGGGGTCTGGGGAGGTTGCGGGGAGACGCGTTACTGTGGAACTGAAGCACAGACCACTGGTAGCCCAGTAGGAACCTGCCAAAGCTGCTGGGAGGGGTGGCGGGGGCAGCAGCCTGGCCTCTGCCTGGACCAGGGAGGGGGAGGAGAACTTGTTGGGCTCTGCTGTGGGGCGCTAAAGCACAGGAAGGTGCGGACTGGCTGG
>NW_010402169.1:10488-12686 GCF_000710305.1 Buceros rhinoceros silvestris
CCCCTGCGGCTCGCTGGGGCAGCGGGGTTTCTAACTGGCTTTCCTCTCTTCTGGCAGGTGATGTGCAGATGAAGAACTCGTCTGGACAGTTTTGTTTTCTTCTAAGTTTTTGGTAAAATAGCACCAGGAAGTATTTTAGTGTGTTGTTGCGATTCAATTACTTCACTTTCTAAAACTCAAGTTGTAGAATCTAAAATACACTTTTTTTTTAAAGAGTTGTGGGAGGGTTTTTCTACTTGTAAATTTAAATCACGTATTTCTGGTAGTGTAGGTCACTGCGTCTGGACAGTTTTGTTTTCTTCTAAGTTTTTGGTAAAATAGCACCAGGAAGTATTTTAGTGTGTTGTTGCGATTCAATTACTTCACTTTCTAAAACTCAAGTTGTAGAATCTAAAATACACTTTTTTTTTAAAGAGTTGTGGGAGGGTTTTTCTACTTGTAAATTTAAATCACGTATTTCTGGTAGTGTAGGTCACTGGCTGTGGGGTCCCGGGTGTCTCTGTGTTGGTGCAGTGGGGGGGGCTGGGCTGGGCTGTTCTGCAGGGCCCTCCTCGTCCCACCTCAGTGCTGGGGGCCCCTCAAGGAGCTGTGGACGAGTCCTGCAGCAGCCGTGCAACGTGCGCAGCTCCTTGCCGTGGCTCCACTGGACGTGGCCGGCATGGCCCATGTTCCCAGTGGGTCTGTAGTCCTGCCCTGTTTGTGTGGGTCAGGGAGAAGCTGCTCTGGTGACCGGCTGGAGATGACTTGACCTGACCAGAGGGTTTGGGAAGGTAGTTCAATGTCTTTCCCAGGGCTGCACCGTTCCCTGGCACGGAAGCAGCCTGTGTACCACTCGCCACACGGACAGGACTACCAGGCTCATTTCTTAGCGTGTGCTGCACTAGCTGGACCCGTGTGTTGTGCTGCGCTGCTTCCTGGTTGACTCCTCCCAGCCTGTTTGTGGTTGACCAGGAGGCAGCGCTGGAGCCGGGCACTGGACAGGCGCGGCTGCTGTTGAGTTCTGTCATGGCTTGTAGTGTTTTTAAGGTGCTGCTGTGGGGGATCGGGGCAGAGTGACGAGGTGCCATGGTGCTGGGGCTGGGTAACAGCATGTTCTTGTGCTTGAGCCATCAGGGTGTTGGTGTGACCGGAGCCCGAGAGCGGATGGGTGCTCAGTAGAGCCTCATACCTTTGTTGCTGGGTAGCGTTGAACTCTTCCATCTGTTAACACACTTCACCAATAAAGATGATTCCTCTCTCTTTTTCCCTCTGTCTGGACTCTCTCTTCCCCCGGGGGCTGGAGCCCTGGCTTGCCTGGCCCTCTAGCTCACTTCTGCTTGTGCAACATGATGCTGTGTCTCATGGTTGGGGCTGACTCTCCTCTAATCACCGAGTGTTTGCAGCTCTGGTGATGTCGGTGCTGCTGTTCCTCAGCACCTCGGGGCTGTGGGGACAGGGATCAGCCTCAGCTCATAGGATGTGCTGCTCAGGTGTCTCATGCTGTGCAAAGTTATTCTTTCTCCCTGCACTTCCCTGATGAGGAGAACAAAGCTGCATGGCGTCTGCTGCTCTTGTGCCCGTGGAGAGGAAGGGGGAGGTGGGGAGGATCTGGCCCTGAGCTTGGGGGGATTCTGCCAGTGCTCCTGCCCCTGGAGCGGAGCCACCACGTGCTTCCAGCTGCCCTGAGGTGCCTCTGCCCCAGTGCTGCCTCACTTGGTCCCAGCAAGTGACTAAGCCACGGCCTCACCCTGTAGTCAAACACCTCTCCCTGCCCTGGGAGGAGTGACTTGGTAGCGGGGCTCTTGTGGAGGGCTGTTCCTGCAGCGCTGCTGCCTGTGCTGCAGTGGCTGGTGGGTCTGGCCATGGTGCTGGCACCCAGAGCAGGGTGGCCGGATCCCTCCTGACAGCATTGCTGCTGCCTTGGTGTGTTGTCAGCCAGGGCTGACTGGGCAGCGTGGCTCTGCGGCACGTAAGTGGGTTATGCAAGAGGCGGCCTCATACTGGCGGGTGCTGTCCTGGTGAAAAATCAATGCATGGCTTAATTTCCTTGATGAGGATTGTGGGTCCTGTCTGACCCGGCTCTCGCTGCAGCACAAAGTACTGCTTGTGCCTTTGTTTGTCAGGACTGGCGCAGGGGGGACATCCTGGGCAGCGGGGAGGGACAGAGCGGCTTCGTGCTGCTCTCTGCTGGGCCTGCGGCAGCTGCCAGAGCCGGGCAG
>NW_010402169.1:12846-13229 GCF_000710305.1 Buceros rhinoceros silvestris
CGTGGAGGATGGCGTGAGCAGGCCTCTGCTGCGGTGCCCTGCGCTGTTCGGGAGAGGGGGACTGGGTGCTGGGGGGTCCTGCTCGGCCACTGCCTCCCAACGCCTCAGGGTGAGCCCTGAGCTGCCCCTCCCCGGGATCTCCTTTGCTCCGGTGTCTCCAGCCTCCTGCTCAGGCTAAGCCGCAGTGTTGGCTCGTGGGGGGTTCCTGGGGGCCGGTGCTGTGCTCACGGTGGTTTGGAGAAATGGGCTGTTGCAGGTAGCGATGAGAAGCTGGGGAGGTGCCTGTCAGAGCGAGCCTGCTGTAGCCTTCAGGGCCCCCTCTGCTGTGGGGCTCTGCGGAGGGGCTGCAGCTGCCCACCGCCCGCCCCGGGCAGGGAGCCGGG
>NW_010402169.1:13400-13672 GCF_000710305.1 Buceros rhinoceros silvestris
GGAGCTGGAGATAGGCGCTGTCGGCCGTGTTCCTGCCCCGTGGGAGCAGAGCGTGCCACCTGCAGCCCTGTCCCTGCAGCACCGGGATCCCAGCTGCAAGAGCCGTGTCCCCGCAGCCAGGGCTGTTCTAGAGCGGCTCTTTGAGGGTGCTCGGGGCTCAGCCGGTCCCCCCGTTCCAGCATCTCCCGACACCTCGCAGCCTGGGAAGCTGCAGCGGGAAGAGCGAGGTCCTGGGGCAGAGGGCGGGAGGTGTTGGTCCTGCTGAGCTGTTC
>NW_010402170.1:0-234 GCF_000710305.1 Buceros rhinoceros silvestris
TCACCGAAACGACTGTCGTGGACCTCGCGCTCCTCTCCTGTCTTGCTTCTCGCAAGTGAGACCTAAAGCATCGCGAGGAATCAATTAAAGGGAGTCATGAGCTGAAAAAGACAACCCTCTGTCTGCAGCTGTGCCACCTCCAGCTGCCGAGCGCGTCCCTCCTACCTGCAGAAGATCAGAGAGCTGATTCCTTTCCCCGGCTCCTATTTTCTTCTGTCAAACGTCTCCCTGGAG
>NW_010402171.1:0-1456 GCF_000710305.1 Buceros rhinoceros silvestris
GTTGTCCCTTTTGCCTCCTGCCCCGAGGTTCCCTTAGCTGCATCCCAAGTAAAGGTGCTGCTCCCTGGCTGGCTCTGACCGATTCCTTCTTCTCTTAGTGACGGGGAGCCGGGATCCAGATGTTCCTCGGGCTACTCCTCTGCCGAGGCAAGTCCAGGGCTTTGGCCCCGCCGGCGCGGTCCCTGCGGGCCCCCCCGTCCCCCTTGCATCTCGGGGTCCCGTGTAGGGGCTGAACTGAAGCATCACCCTCCGGGGTGTGGACGCGCATGTCCAGCCCGCAGAGCTCTTGCTTTCCCAGCTTGGAAGCGATGCGTAAATCTCCCTTTTCAAGCCCCAGCTGGCTGTTGCTGGGGGCACCTTTGTGCCTAAAGCATTGTTGCCCCCCAGGCCTCGCAGGGGGGCAGCTGAAGAGCTCCGTCGTACCAGCCTGCGGGGAGCTTTGGGGTGCGTCGGGGTGCTGCAGCCCAGGAAAAGCTCTTTGGTGTTTTGGTTTTGGCTTCTCTGCTCTGGTTGTGCTGCTTCTTCCTGGGCAAAGGCGCTGGAGAGAGGACGCGGTGCCCTTTTTGCTCGCAGCCCCAGGACCTACATTTGAACTGAACCGGGACTAATTTTAACCAGCTCTGCCTCCTCTGTTCCCCCCACCCAGCAGGTGAACCAGGACCTGAGCCGGCAGCTGCTGCAGGATGGGTACCACCTCGACGAGGTCCCCGACGATGAAGATCTGGATCTCATCCCCCCCAAACCCATCGCTTCCTCTTCTTGCCCCTGTTGTTTGGGAGAAAATTTCTGCTGCGTGATCCAGTAGATGCTGCTTGGCCAGGGGCAAAAGCCAGTCGGCGCTTTGGGTCCTGGGGGATAGCTGCTGGTGCCCGTGTCCCACGGTGACACAAGGACAGGATGATGCTGTGATGCTGCTCACGGTGAAGAGCGGCAACCAGCCAACCAACCCCCAAGGCCTTTTCCTTCCACTGAGCAGGGAGAGGCGGCATGGGGACGTTTAGGTGGCCTGGCTGGGGTGGGGAGAGGGAGGCAGAGCCCGGGCACCTCCACGGGGGTGTGAGGGGAAGGAACCAGGAGGCACAGCAGCAGTTGCCCTTCGGTTTACCTGGCCTCCTCTTTTCCTTCTCAAGGACTAGGACCCAGCCCCGGGCTGCCCTTCCCAGCCCTCCCGAATAGGAGGAGGGTGATGGTGGGGTCCAGCTGCCGTGGCGGGGGAAGCCCTGAGACCCCTTTGCTATTTATTTTCGCTTTAGTCACCCCTTCTGGCTGGCAGGCTGAGGCCAAGCCGGCGGGGCTGGGGTCAGCGCTGGCTGGCAGAGAGCTGCTTCCTCTACCCAGCTCTTGCTGCTGCAGTTACTTACACCCTCCTCCCAGAGAATGGGCTGACCTAAAGCAGAGACTGCAGCTCTGCTGGAGAAGGCAAGGTGGGGGCGACCCACTGGTGCAGACCCGGGCA
>NW_010402171.1:1632-2156 GCF_000710305.1 Buceros rhinoceros silvestris
GTTTGTCCTATCCACCAGCAGCTCTGCCTCGGGCTGGCATCTCCCCGCTCTCTGCCTCTCAAGAGGCTCCTTACGTTCTGGGGATGGAGCTAGTGGCTTGTTCCAGATCTCCCCAGCGCTGCTTTGGCGCAGCCCAGACCACCCCCCCCGGCAGCTCTGCCCAGTTCCATGTGGGGGTGGGGTGGCTGGTGAGTCTACCTGCTGTGAAGCTGCAAAGCTGCCTTAAACCATGGTCCTGCTCTGCTACAGAGGACAATCAGCTTCTTGTGAAGAAACCGTATTGAAATACGTCATGTCTAGAGACCTGCACTGGGTGGGGATTGTTATTTTAGGTGTTGAAGGGAGCACTCAATAAACTGGATCTCGTTACTGGGAGGCTGTGTTGGTGCTGCGGAGGCGGGGCTGAGCCCAGCTCAGGAGGGCTCCTTCCCGGACCCCAGCGTGTTTTCGGAGCGATCTGGTTTCCTTACCCCAGGAGCTGACCCGTGGCCAGCCTGATGTCGCAGCCGGGGCTGGGGGGATGC
>NW_010402171.1:2285-2908 GCF_000710305.1 Buceros rhinoceros silvestris
GTGGCCAGGCTGATGTCGCAGCCGGTGCTGGGGGGATGCCGGAGCTGCCCCCAGCCCTGCAAACACCAGGGCTTCTCCCTGTCCTCCTGCTGCCTCCACCACGCTGCCCTGCACCGAGGACAAAGTAACGGCTTTATTCACAGCACCGGGGGCTCTCCAGCTCTGTCCCTGCCCTTTTACAACCGTGGAAGCGGGGACATGGCTTAGAGGGCTGCCTGCCAGTGGCCAGGCTTGGGAAGAGCCCACCAGGCAGCCAGGAGCAGCAGGAAGGCTCAGCATCGCGTTCAGAGCAGCTCCCAGGAGCCGGGCAGAGCTGCTCGGGAGCCCAAGCCACCCTGCTGCTTCTCGGTGAGAAGAAAGGGGGGGAAAAAGAATAAAAGGAACCGTCGTACGGCATTAGCAGCACCCAGGGGGGACGATGCTACGGGGAGAAGCTCTTCCTCCGCTCCCTGCCACGTCCAAGGAGATGATTCGTGGAACTGCTCTTTCTACACGTCGGGTGCGGGCTGGTTTGGCTGCTTGATAGAGAGAGAGGAGGCGTCCAGGCGAGATGCCTCTGCCCAGGCCAGTTTCTGTCTACTCAACCGTGGAGCGATGGGAGGGAAGCGTCCCGGGTGCCGCTC
>NW_010402171.1:3078-3747 GCF_000710305.1 Buceros rhinoceros silvestris
AGATGCTCTCGTTAGCGGAGATGAAGAGCACGGAGCCAGGGCGCAGAGTCATTTCAGAGGCTGCGGCTGTGGAGGTGCCCACGGCTGTCCCTTGGATCACCAGCAAGATGCTGGCAGAGTCCATGGCGGAGACGAGGTACAGCTTGATGGAGGAGGGGATCTGCAACAGGAAGGGTCACCGTGGCTTGGTCTCCCCCAGCTTTTCTTCTCTTGGAGAGCTGGAAGGGGGTCACCCCCATTCCCACCCTGCTGCAGCCTTTGCTGTGCCCAGGCCACCCTGCGTCTGCGGCAGCCCAAGCCCAGGGACCTCGGCTAACACTCAAGCTGCACCCCCAAGATGACCTCCTGGTCCTCCCTCTGCCCCGAGCTGCTGGAGGAAGTGAGCGAGCTCTAGGCAGGGGGAACGGGAGGGAGGGTCACCCGGGGGTCACCCAAGCATCCCTCCATCCTCGCTGGGCCATGAAAACCAAGAAAACCCCAGCCCACACCGAGATGTTTACCAAGAGCGCGGCCAAGACGGGGAGAAGGCTGGTGTCCCCCTGCCCACGCCCCCAGAGCGGAGTCACTCGCTGCTCACCTCTATCCTCATGACAGTGAAGTCTGGCACGGGCGGGTCGTAGAGGTAGACGCAGGGATCGAGCTGGCTCTGCACAGCCGGGAAGATCTTGG
>NW_010402171.1:3879-4115 GCF_000710305.1 Buceros rhinoceros silvestris
TTGAGCATCTCGCACAAGGTGAGGACGTCGATGAATTTGGGGGTGAGCCCGGCGCGTACGGTGTTATCCGAGCACGCCATGCACTCCACGCAGTCTGCGGGGACAAGGCAGCGCCGTCAGGCCACCCCAGCCCTCCTGCGCGGCCCAGGGGGGTCCGACCTTGTGCGGGAGACCGCGGCCACCCTGGGGGCTGGTCCATGGGGGGTCCTGGGTTAGGAAAGCCCCCGGCGATGCTC
>NW_010402172.1:0-910 GCF_000710305.1 Buceros rhinoceros silvestris
TAATCGTGGATCAAAACTTCTGTTGTCCTTCCTGTTTCTCTTCAGAGATCTTTTCCCACAAGTTCCTCCCCTATAAAAATCTTACACTGCCCAGTTCTTGCAGCAGCGATTGATGCTACATCAAAAGATGCTGCAGCTGCTGATGCTGTTCCTGTTCTCACAGCCTTTTCAGTAGCTCTCCGCATCTATTTCTATCTTCAGACTTTGACAGTCTGCCCAAGTTCTCCACCAGCTTGGGAAAAAAAAACCACTGCCAAAACTTTTGCAAAAGTCTTTTTCAAGCTTTTTCCTCTGGGCACATTTTGTTGACAAACTCAAAAGAACAACAGAAAACCAAGCTATTTCCCCAGAGTGCACAGGCTGCCAAAACTCAGAGGCCTTTTCCTCTGCCTCTCTCCACCTACTAAGGGAAGGGAAGACCTGCCTTCTTCCTTTTAAAGCCTAGCTGAATTATGAAAGAGTCTTGCTTTAACTGTTTGCAATTCCTTCAACACTTTCTCACTTGCTTTTGGGGCAGGATCCTCTAAACTCCCCTTAACATATAATTTGGACTACAACGACCATAAAACTTTATTTAAAAGGAGATACAAAACTAATTTAATAAAAGGGATAAAAAAACCCTGCCCAAACTAATCAAACTTAGCATATAGACAATAATCACAATGAAGCTCTTCACATTGTTTCTCTCTAACATCCTTGCAATTCAGGCTGCTGTTAGGAGTAGTACAGAACGGTGCATGTACCTGGTACTATGCCATTTAGAAGAAACAGTCTCTGCCTAAGTAGTCTTGTATGTACCTTACCCTATACAGTGATATTTTTAGGCAGAAAAAACCACTGCATCTTATCCCACAGCCAGCATTGATCATCATATCTAAAGGAGAAAAAAAAAATACAAATTTGCATGGCT
>NW_010402172.1:1031-5777 GCF_000710305.1 Buceros rhinoceros silvestris
ACCTAGAATCTTCAGGATTTGGTGTGGGCTACATTACTGTTGTTGTTATTACTCCTATATAATGAGCACACCAGTTATCTCAGTTATTCTTTTCACATATTCTTCTGAGGCATTTTAAAATCAGGCAAAGACCAAATGCAAAATATTTTCTACTGCTCTCTATTCAGAACAAGAGAGGAAATCTTTAATCTGACTGGCAAGGAGGACAACAGAGGAACTGTCTTTGGAAATTATTCTTCTTCCAAAACCCACACATATGCATATTAATTGCAAAGGGCCAAATATTAGGTAATATGCTCTATAAATTCTAGAAATACACTCTTTTTTTAAAGTTGTATTTAAACCATTCAAAAAAATTAATTCGAAGCCTCAAATTATTTAAGTATGGCAAGCAGATGAAGAAAGGTCTTCAATTGCGAGTATAAAGCAGCTTTGAATTGAGTTCAAAAATCATTCTGAAAAATGAAATTATGGATATTCCTTGGTTTAATATACTGGAAGTTATTCAATTCCTATTAAGTTCTGAGTATCACTTAGAGGGAAATCTTTTGTGATCTGGGACAAGTGGTGAAGAACTCATTCTCCTTTGCTGTTCAGTTACATTTACGGAAATTGGGAAATGCTGGATGCATTCAGGAAAGAAATTTTACATTCAAGGTTTGTGTTCACCAGACAATACACTTGGATAAAGCTCAGAATCATACTATAAATACGTAATGAGGACAAGATGTGGTAGGAACTTCTCAATGGGATACCAAGGACAGTACCTACACACAGGTCTAGGAGCAGAACTTCTTTATTTAACTGTACTCCCAAGAGTAGACAAGCTATCATCAAGCTGACAGAAGATTAATTAAAAGTGGAACTGGAGCGAAGTGTTTTTCAGTCACAAAGTGTAAAACATATATTCCTGTCAGAGCACTAGAATCATGTGAGGAGTTTAACAGGCTTTATATAGTGAAAGATCCACACTCCTACCCTGGTGACTAAAAAGGGGATTTACGCTAAATTCAGATCTCTAAGCCCAGGACAGCTGGATCTATAAAGTCCACAGTCAGCTACTGTTCTGCACATATAACCTAACTCTGGAAGTACTTTCAGGTTGTTATCTGTGCAGCCTGTATCTCACTATAATTTGAAGTACATGAAGACTTTACGTACATAAAAGACTTTATTTACGTAAAATTCTTTACATAAAAATGCAAAAAAGAAGCAGCTCATCTAGGTGCTCCTGAGTTCTGTTACAGTCTATAAAGATAAGAGGCGCTCAGTTTGTCTCTTAGAACCTGAGTGCACCATTCCTCTGCTCTTCTCAGAAACCATAGTACTTGCATATGTGACTGATTCAGCAAAGTCTGGCAGCAACAGTCATCTTTGTAAGACAGGTGGAAGTAGGAAGGAACACAACAGGAAGTGCAACACAACAGGAAGGCTTGACTTGTGGTTATGGGTTCAAACCAAGCTTCAGTCTCTAAATACTCCAACCCAAATCCCTCACTCCTACAAGCACGCCCTGTTTCCTATGCAGTAGAATAGTCCAGGTTACCACCCTTTCCAATATGCCATCAAAACTAAGGCTATCAAAGCAGAAATGTAGTGTGTGCTTGTGTCGAGAGCAGCAGCTGAGTGCAACACAAGCAAATCACTCTCTCACTCCATAGCCAGCTTACACTGAAGGGATTCAGCTTGAGAACACTGTGACCATTTTTTGTGACCACCAAGCAAATATGCAAAACACCATCAGATGCATTTTAAAGAGAGTATTTTCTGGGTGGGTAGGAACATGAATGCAAAACTCTAACTCCTCTCCTGAAAATAAATGTGCAAATTTTCTTAACCAACTTTACTCAGGCTCCAAAGACAAACAGAAATTGAAATATACTCCATCCTTAAAGCTTCCTACTGGTTACCACAAGGCACCTTAGCACACTCCCTCTTTGGGCCCACCTGCCAAAGGTATCTGGTTTGCATCAACAAGAGTAGATCCCATAAACTATCAACACTTAGAATTTGAGCACAGCAAGACGATAGAGTTGTGTGAAATCTGAATTCTGCTCACTGAGGTCAGGTCAGTCTAGCATACTCCTCTCTAACAATCTGTTTAAGAATTTCTTTACATTTTCTTTTAATTAAGTTTTTAACCATTCAGTATTATTACTTTATTTGCACACCAGAGTGTACACTAATATATCAGAAAAAAATTCTTTCTGGGGTTCTGACTGTTTCAAGTGCTGTACTACTTTCGGTCTTATCAAATACTTGCATAAACTGGTTCAGTTTAGAAAAATAATTCAATGTATGTTTGCATAAAGATCTTAAAGGAACCGTTCTTTTCATATTGTTGTATTTGGTTCACATGGCAAGATTTTGGTAGTGGGGGGGGGCTACAGGGGTGGCTCCTGTGAAAAGCTGCTAGAAGCTTCCTTTATGTCCAAGAGAGCCAATGCCAGCCGGCTCCAAGAGGGACCCACCACTGGCCAAGGCTGAGCCAATCAGCAACAGTGGTAGCATCTCTAGGATATGATATTTAAGGAGGAAAAAAAATTTGCTGCGCAACAGAGAGAGGAGTAAGAATATGTGCGAGAAACAATTCTGCAGACATCGAGGTCAGTAAAGAAGGAGGGGGAGGAGGTGCTCCAGGTGCCAGAGCAGAGATTCCCCTGAAGTCCATGGTGAAGACCATGATGAGGCAGACTGTCCCCCTGCAGGCCCCGGAGGTTAATGGTGGAGCACACAGCCACCTGCAGCCCATGGAGGACCCCATGCTGGAGCAGGTAGATATGTCCAAAGGTGGCTGTGACCCTGTGGAGAACCCATGCCAGTGCAGGCTCCTTGCAGGACCTGTGACCCCATAGCGAGAAGCCCACAATGGAGCAGGTTTGTGACCCCGTGGGGAACCCAGGTTGGTGCAGTCTGTTCCTGAAGGACTGCAGCCCACGGAAGGGACCCACACTGAAGAAGTTAGTGAAGGACTATCTCACATGGGTTTGACCTCACACTGGAGAAGGGGAAGACACTGACAAGTGACAGAGAGGCTTGGCAGGCAACTGGTGCCCAGCCAAGATTAGCTCACTACAGTTTGTACAAATGTAATTCTGATTCGAGAGTCCTCGTTAAGTCAGTGTGACTATCAGCCACTTAAGGGTATGATCCAAAGTCACTGACATCCAAGGTAGACAGGTTTTTGGGAAACTATACTCTTTGCTCCAGTACTCACTTTGAGCTGGATTCAAACTAAAATAGGGATTATAAATACTGTATTTTATAAATTCAAGAAGGTGTATCTGTCAAAAATTTCCACAGTTAAAATATTTTTTTAATTTAGGTACTATTTAAGAATTAAGGTCTCTGCACCAAACTGAATAAAAGGCAAAGCAAATGACACCCCCACATATCAGCAGGGGAGTGGGAAAACAAATCACTTCACTGTATATTCCCTGCTGTATTCCAAAGTCCTTCAGTGAAACCTAATCCTTAGTGCAAGACAAGATTGGGAGCTCATCATCACCACCTGTCAGTGGGCAACTTCCACAAAGTCAAACCTCCCTACAGTGTTACCTTCTGACACCTAGATCACCTCCTTCCTGCAGGAGACCCACTGGTACCTCAAGTCACATGCTGAAGGGAAGTGTGCAATGCCTTTTTTTTTTTTTTTTAATAAATCAAACTCTACCATACTCTCCTAGAGTTTGGTGATTTTCAGTACACTATCTTGCCATGTTCAACAAAGACAATGAAGTATCAAAGCAATTATCTACTCCAACTTCATAAAATTCCACATAATTACAATATAGTAACGAGTAAAGGCATACACTGTCACAACATTTTGAATCTCTGTATGTTAGATAAAAATGTATCAAATTCAAAAGTGTTGGATACAGCTAAATACCTATTTTTTTAAAAAAACCCTGCATTTTAAGTCTTAAATCACATATTTCAAGATACTGCTATTCAGTCATTTAGCAAGATTAAGTTGGACAGCTCAGAAATTCAAAATAAGGCCCACGTCTGTGTTATATTCCCTTGGCATTATACATCAAACTCTAAATACCACTAACACGTTTTTTTTTTTCTAATTGCCTCAGAAAGTGAACTATTTATACAAAGATGTGTCACATTTCACATTTTCGAACAACTAATACATCTTTCTTTTATGTAGACACAAAAACTTAACTCAGACAAATACAACCAATTTCACCAAGTACCTTGATACCAATAGTTCTATAAAAGCCATGGCTCTGAACTACAGTGTGTGAAAGAAGTGCTGGAGGAGCAAAGGAAGGCATAAAGTAAAGGCATATATTTAATGCCTTTTTCTCCTAGAGCGAAGATGAAAATATTTTGGCAAGTGTTGCACTGAAGGCTTAAATTATAAGACTACATAGAAAAAAGACAACCATAACTATTCCATCTCTCTCCATCAGTAGTCTTCAAATTCTTGTATTAAGAAAAAAATTTAAAATATTTTCCCAGGAAGTAGTAAATATTTTCAGAAGTAATTTCTTTTTTTAAGCTGCTACAATATGTTCCCTATCCATTTGGTGATACAATGTAAAAGAAACAAGATTAGTCAAATCAACCATGAAAATAAGAATTTTTCTTGCAGTGGTCTCTGAAGACTACAGAACCCAGCATAAGATTTGGATGTCTTCCTTTTAAGGTCCATGTAATTGCATCTTGTTTCCCTTTATTTAATGTTTATGTGTGTTACATACAAATCATGGCTTGGCTTCGTGGACGAAGATT
>NW_010402173.1:0-257 GCF_000710305.1 Buceros rhinoceros silvestris
CCTCTGAGCGGCCGTGCTGGCGTCCAGGACGCCGGCTCCCTGCATCCACGTCCGCACCGCGTTCATCCCTGCGCCGAGGGGCTCTTCCTTCATGCTGCTCCCACTCCGCTGGATGCTTTCCTGAATCCCAAACATGAATCAGAAACAACAGCGCAAATCTTCCTTCTTCACTCAAAAAAAAAAAAAAGTGGAAAAAATCGCCAGGCGGACTGTTATATATGGGTTTTTTTCTCTTTTTCTCTTTTTTTTTTTTCCTC
>NW_010402173.1:539-1059 GCF_000710305.1 Buceros rhinoceros silvestris
GGGCAGTTTGTTTGGGTGCTTGGAGGGGCTGGCGGGGTGCTGGGGGTTGGTTGCAGCGCTCGCAAGCCGGAGGAGTACTTGAAGTCCCTTTTGTATGAAGACACCCCTCGGATGGCAGCAGGCAAAAAAAAAAAAAAAAATCTCAGATGGCAGTTTAAGAAACAATAGGACGAACGGGAGCTGCGGCAGGCTCTGCTACATCAAGTGTCATTTTCCAGTGACAAGAGAGGCGCGGGGTGCTGGGGGTTGGTTGCAGCGCTCGCAAGCCGGAGGAGTACTTGAAGTCCCTTTTGTATGAAGACACCCCTCGGATGGCAGCAGGCAAAAAAAAAAAAAAAAATCTCAGATGGCAGTTTAAGAAACAATAGGACGAACGGGAGCTGCGGCAGGCTCTGCTACATCAAGTGTCATTTTCCAGTGACAAGAGAGGCAAGTTCCCCCCCCTTTTCCCCCTCTCTCTTCTCTCTCTTTCTTTCTTTTCTCCCTCTTTCTTCTCTCCTCTTCCAGCCGAAGCGCTCGC
>NW_010402174.1:0-737 GCF_000710305.1 Buceros rhinoceros silvestris
CCCGCCAAAAGAACCTGGAAATGTCAGGTTTTGGGCTTTACTTTCTGTTTTCTCCCCAAAATCTTCAGGTGTCCCACCCAAAGAAAAAAAAAAGGAGTTTTTAGCCTTTATTTTCTGTTTTATCTCAAATAACCTCCACCTCCCCCCCGCAAAAAAGAGGAAAATTAATTATTCTTTTCCTCTCCTTTCTCCCTCAAAACCAGAAAAATGTGGGTTTTCAGTCTTCTTTAAGTTCTGTTTTTTTCTAAAAACTCGCCAAACACAGGGAAATGGGGGTTGTCTTCTATTTTCTCCCCCCGAAACTACAAAATAGGGTTTTTTTGTCTGTATTCTCTATTTTCTCCCCAATAACCTCCATCATCCCCCCAAGAGACCATAAAAATGGAGGTGATTTTAGTCTTTATTTTCTATTTTCTCCCCAAACCTTCATCTCTCCCCTTTGAAAAACAGGAAAATGAGGATTTCCCCTGCTTTCCTCCCCCCAAACCAGAAAAATGGGGTTTTTGGCCTTTTTTCCCCATTTTCTCCCCCAACCCCAGCACTTCGAGGGGGTTGGTTCGCGCAGGGACATCTCTGTCCGTCCCCCCACCCCGGGCGCTATTTCCCCCCTTAACTATAAAAGCGGCGATGGCGGGGGGGGTGTGTCCCCCCCGCAGTGGAGACGCCGGGGATCGAACCCGGGGCCTCGTACATGCGAAGCACGCGCTCTACCACTGAGCTACGTCCCCTGCGCGCCG
>NW_010402175.1:0-903 GCF_000710305.1 Buceros rhinoceros silvestris
GCTGTGCAGGGAGAAAATTAGAAAGGCTAAAACCCATCTAGAACTTAATCTAGCCACTGCTGTAAAATACAATTTAAAAATATTTATATAAATAGATTAACAGCAAAGGGAGGGCTAAGGAGACTCTCCATCCTCTACTGGATGGGAGGGGGAAAAGCGACCCAGAATGAGGAAAAGGCTGAGGTATGAATACCTTCCTTGCCTCAGTCTTTAATGGTACAACCAGTTGTTCTCTGAGTGCCCAGCCCCTTGAGCTGGATAACAGAGATGGGAGCAGAAAGATAATCTAATAATCTATTCCCATAATCTAATCCAAGAGGAAATGATCAGTGACTTGTTTCACCACTTAGGTGAAAACCACTTTCACACAAGTCAACAGGGCCAGATGGCCAAGAGTAGCATGGGAGCTGACGGAAGTGCTCATCAAGCCACTTTTCATCATTTATCAGCAAACCTGGCCAATGGGGGAGGTCCTGGTTGACTGCAGTTTAGAAAATGTGATGCCCATCTACAAGAAGGTCCAGAAGGAGTATCTAGGGAACTACAGGCCTGTCAGTCTGTCTTCTGTGCCAAGAGGGGTTACAGAGCAGATCATCTCGAGTGCCATTACATGGCACGTACAGGACAGGTGATCAGGCCCCATCAGCATAGGTTTATGAAAGGCAGGTCCTGCTTGGCCAATCTGATCTCCTTCTATGACAAGGTGACCCACTGCCAGGGAAGGTTTTGGAGCAGATCATCTTGAGTGCCATCACATAGCACATACAGGAAAACCAGGTGATCAGGCACAGTCAGCACGGGTTTATAAAGGGCAGGTCACGCTTGACAAACTTATCTCCTTGTAGACAAAGTGACCATCTTAGCAGATGAGAGAAGAGCTGTGGACATTGTCTACCTAGGCTT
>NW_010402176.1:0-286 GCF_000710305.1 Buceros rhinoceros silvestris
GTTGCAAGCGCCGGCACTCCCTCCTACAGCAGCATATTCAGAGCCAGAAAAAGCCCGAGGCAGGCGTACTCCCACCTGACAGCGAGCAGAGGGACAACCCGCTGCTTCCCCCACCCCGAACCTCCTCCGACAGGAGCCAGCCGAGGGATGGAGCAGAAGGGACCAACTACTCGCATCCAAAGCGCCTGGTTCTGATCCCTCCAGAGGCCACCAGCAGCCCCGAGGAACCCTGCGGGTTGAAGCCCTGGGGTCCAGGTCCTGCTTCCCTCTCCCCAACCCAGAGCCC
>NW_010402176.1:1098-3354 GCF_000710305.1 Buceros rhinoceros silvestris
TGCGGGGCGCGAGACAGTGAGTCAGCGCGAGGGGCGAAGCCCGCACCAGCTGCCCCCAGGTTTGTCAGCCCAGAGCTGCTCCCCCTCCATCGCTCCTGGCTGCAGCTCCTCGTCCGGGCACGGAGCGAATGCGCGCTGAAGCGTCTCAGCCGTGGAAGAAGGGACTGAAAAGCGCTTTGCTGCTTTTATCATCTCTTTCCAGCTTGGATCTCGCCTTTGCCTTCAGGCTTTCCTCAGCCTTGCCAAGCAGCCACCCTGCACCCGCGGCTCTGCCAGGCCACGTGCCCGCGGAGCGGCCCGGTTCCCGGGCGGCTGCAGCGTTGAGACGGTGCCGACCCGCAGCGGGGCAGCCTTCCTCCCCAGAGGGGCTTTCCCAGGTGAACCGCACGTGCCATCCGTCCTGGAGAGGAGGAAGCTGCTCCTCTGAGAGAGCCCAGCGAAGGCGTCGGGTGATGCCGAGGGGGATTTATCCAAGCCGGGGATTTCCCACTGTGCAAAGGGGGTTTGGGGTCCCCCCGCCAACACCCAACAAGCAAATCCAACGTGAACTGGGCCAGCACCCCCCTTGTTGCCTGGTGTCAGTGCTAGGAGGTGACGGACCATGGGCCACTGGTGCGATCCCACAGACCGTAACCCCCGAGCCTAGGGAACCACCTTCATTCATCACTGCACTCAAAATGTCCCCGCTGTCCCCATCCGACCCCCCGAACCCTCTGCACAGCCCCAAAGCCCACTTGCCGCATGGGATGGACCCATCCTCTCGTGGACATCACTCAACATTCTGGGACCACCTTCCGGCCCCTCAGACACGCACAGCTTCAGGCGCTGTGGGGTGATCAGTGCAGCCAGGCCGGGGCTGTAACGGGAAGGGTGGAAACGGCAGCACGTTCTAGTGTGAAATACCCGCCACGCTGGTGTGACGTGGCTGGGGGGACCCTCCGACCGGCCCCGGGCTGACCCCGTGCAGTAACAGCAGGAGGAGGGGGGTGCGAACACCGTCGAGGTGCTAACCCAAACCCACGCTGGTGTGACGTGGCTGGGGGACCCCTCTGACGGGCCAGGTGCTGACCCCGTGCAGTAACAGCAGGAGGAGGGGGGTGCGAACACCGTCGAGGTGCTAACCCAAACCGACAGCAAAGCTGGTGGTGCCCATCTCCCCCCAACCTCCTTCCTCAGGCATCAGCATCTGTGGGTGGCTGGTAACACTCAGTTGTGTTGGCTGAGAACGTGCTAAACTCACGTCATGCACGGACTGAGCTCAGCTCGAGGGGCTGTTTAGCCCTGGAAACCCACAGTGACATCTCAGCAGTGCAGCATTACGGAGGTTTACCCCAAAGCGCCTCTTTTTGTGTCCCGGCGCTCTACGGTGCCTAAGCGAGAGGCTCTGTTTCTTTTGATGTTTCCTTTCTCCTTTTCCTATTTCCTTCCCAATTTTCCTTCATATGAAAATACAGAAGTTTTTAGGACCACCTTCCCCTGCAGAAGGACAAACAACCCTTTCAAAAATCCTCCATTTCTTTCCAATGTCCTTTGGAAATAGGAAAGATTTCCCCATTTCCCATTTCTCTCCAAGCTTTTTCCCCCGAGCGTCCTTTCCTAACGAGCCCTAGGCACGACTCCGGCAGCGTTCCAAGGCATCACCCGGAGAGACACGACCTGCCTGCGGCGTTCAGCACAGCAATTAAATTAGGGGGTATTTTCCTATTAGCAAAACAAAATCAGCCTTCCCCGGGTGAGCAGACGAAGGCGCTCGGTGCTCGAGGAGGGATTTATCGCGGCTTCTGTTAACGAGGCTTTTCCCTGCCCGTCTTCCACCAAGATGCTCTGCCGTCCCCATGACCTGCCTTTCAAATCCCTTTCTGGGAGAGCAAATCCGAGGGATTAGGAGGGGACGGGCATCGCTCTCCCACCCAGCACAGGGGCGGCTGTTTTTTCCCCACGAGGGTCGCCGAGCCACGGCTCAGGGGTGCGGAGGGACCGGGCAGCTTCGTTTTCCCTGCGAGCTGCTGCAGAGCTGGGCATGCCTTTTCCTGCCGGGAAGGGGATGATCAAACGGCTCGATGCAGCGTGTCCCTTCTGGGAGAGGTGCATCTCCCCCCCGCCCCCCGCCACACACACACTTAGGGGCGTCTAACACCTTTCTGCTTCTTCTGCAACGTGACCACCCGAGGCCAGAAACAGCTCGACCCAAAACCCCAGCTGCGGGGCCCAGAGCCCCCGGGCCAAGGCGGATACGGCCCCGCACCCTGCAGCCCC
>NW_010402177.1:0-906 GCF_000710305.1 Buceros rhinoceros silvestris
GCCTCCTTGGGGGGCTGGTGCAAGGCGTGGCCCCACTGGAACCCCAGCCTGGGAGCCCGCAATGCTGGGGCATGGCCCCGGCGTGTCCCAGGGGTCTGCACGTCCCGGCTGCACTGAATCCTGCTGCCCCCACGGCAGATTCTTGTGGCCACATCCTGCTCCCTCCATGGAGGATCCCCGTGGTCACATCCTGCACCCACCATGGGGGATCCCCTTGGCTTCGTCCTGCTCCCTCTGTGGAGGTTTTCCATGTCCATTGGGATCCCCATGGCCACATCCTGCTCCCACCACGGGGGTTCTCCATGTAAACGTCCTGCCCCCCTGGTGGAGGATCCCCAAGGCCACGTCCATGGTCCTGTGAGGGTTGTCTCCTGCTCCCACTGCAGCAATAGGATCTGACCTTCATCCCTGCTGTTGTCTGGGGGACTCTGTGCTGGGGGCTCTCTCCTTTGGGAGGGCGCAGGTACGTCCTGCCCCCCTGGTGGAGGATCCCCAAGGCCACGTCCATGGTCCTGTGAGGGTTGTCTCCTGCTCCCACTGCAGCAATAGGATCTGACCTTCATCCCTGCTGTTGTCTGGGGGACTCTGTGCTGGGGGCTCTCTCCTTTGGGAGGGTGCAGGCAAGGCTGCAGCCCCTGTGGTACCACCGAGGTGGGGTACGGTGGAGAAGTGGGTGCTGGGATGGGGCAGGATGCCAACAAGGGCGTCAGGCCAGGGAGTGGCAGGATGAGCTCACGGGCCCCGCTGCCCCAGCTGAAACCCCCCAGCACAGGCAGAGGGAAACTTAGGCCCCCAGCAGCTACCCCACACCCTGCTCAGCCCCAGCACCATGCCCTGGACCCCAGCTGAGCCCATCCCAGTACTCCTGGTCCTGGGCTGTGCTGGCTTCCGGCCCTCACAGGCACC
>NW_010402177.1:1129-1555 GCF_000710305.1 Buceros rhinoceros silvestris
AGCTGTGCCTCCAACCCAGCTCCCAGCATCCTCCAGCCCCACTGAGCCTGCTCCAGCCTCGCCCTGCACCTGGGGTCCATGTCCGGCTCCACAGGTCTATGTCCCACACCCCAGCACCCAGGATCCACATTGCAGGTCCATGTTCTGCACCTCAGCTTCCTCACCCCTGATCTGCATCCCACAGCCCAGGCCCTGGGGTCCACATCCTGCACCCCACCCCAGACCCCACCCTGGCCTGAGGTCCTGGGAAGGGATGGGACCCACTGGCCATGCTGGGGCCGTGCCCTGGGCTGGGTGGATGTGGCATAGGTTGCCAAGAGCTCACAAAAATACTCAGTGCTTTATTTCAACCTCAGTCCCAGGATGCAGAGGCTGCCGGGGGCAGCCGGCCACACGCATGCAGGCAGGGGAGATGGGTGGAGCCTG
>NW_010402177.1:1680-2207 GCF_000710305.1 Buceros rhinoceros silvestris
GCAGGGGAGATGGATGGAGCCTGGCACGGCACGGCACGGCACGGCACAGCGTGGTGGGGACAATCACAGATGGAGACGCATGTGGCAGGACCCGCTCAGAGGCCAGCATGGCCCCACCTCAGCCAGGGCACTGCCCAGGCCCCGGGAGCACAGGGACAAGCGCAGGGATGTCCCAAGGGAGTGGTGGTGGTAGCCACATTGACACATGCAGGGACCCACACGAGCTTCCTGGCCGAGTGTGCCGCGGGGTCAGCCCTGGCAAGCACGGAGCTCCCCAGACTCAAGGCAGGTGCCTTGAAGGCTCAGCCTCATCTCCTACCCACAAGCCCTGCCTGACCCCTGCCCGCAGCCCCAGCCTGTTCCTCTCCATCTCTGCTGAAGCCCAGCATGCCCAGCTCCAGCGGATGTCAGAGCAGGCAGACCTCAGAGCAAGGCACTCCAGAGCCAGCCCACTCACTTTTCCTCCCCAAACTGGGCTTGAACTGGAGCACTGCACGCGCTGTTGCTTGCTGGAGGGGGGTCCTGGG
>NW_010402177.1:2407-3869 GCF_000710305.1 Buceros rhinoceros silvestris
CCCCAGCCCGGATGGGAGAGCAGCGCCCAGGGCCAGGCTCGTCTCTCCCAAGGCTGCCTTAAGCTACGAGGCCCAAAAGGCCCCCCGCCCTTTTTGGGCACCTTGGCCAAGGACCCCCAGCCTGGAGAAGGAACTGCAAGACCACCAAGACAAATCAGGGGCAGAGCAAGGCTGGCCTCCGCATGACCCAATGCTGGGAGCAAAGTCCTGCTCCAAAGAAAAGAGGCAGCAGGTACCTGCACCCCTCCTCTGTCCTCCTGCCCATCCCGGTCACTGGCAGGGAGCCCAGGCAGGGAGTGCTAGCCTCAAGAGTCCCCAGCGAGAGCCCCCAGCTCTGCACGAGAGCTCCAGGTGCAGCCAGGGACCACAACAGGGGTACAGGATGCCAGGACGATCCTTGCAGCAACTCCATGGCAAACGTCCAGCCCTGGGAGCAGCAGGAGAGAGAAAGGGCTCTGCTTCTCCCAGGGCAGAGCGGCCCCAGCCTGGCACCACCCCTGCGGTGCTCAGAAATGCTTGTCCTCCAGCGGAGAGCTCACCACCAGCTCCTTGTTGCCGAAGTCCCAGAAGGCAGTCATGTGGAAGGCCATGTTGGAGAGAACAACCAGGTACTCCAGGAAGGCAAAGATGGTGTAGACTGCAGGAAGGAAACACAGCAGGTGAGGGGAACCAGCAGCCAAACCTGCCCCGAGAGCCAGGGGATCTCCTGGGGCACCTCTCTGAGGCAGTGGGAGATGGGGTGGGGGGCTCATCCCCTGGGCACCATTCCCATCCCAGGGATGTTTTCCTGGCCTCAGGATTTGGCAGGCAAAGCCTCACCTCATCCCCTTCCCAGGGGAGCCACGGCTCTGCCCTGGCCCCCTTACCTCCAGGGCTGCAGTACCAGTTGTGGTGGAAGTAGACGCACACGGCAAATGCAAACGTGACGAAGGTGAAGAAGAAGAGCAGCTGCTTCCACTTGTACGACTTGCGCTCCTGGAAAGGGTCAAGAGCTGGGTCACAGGGTGCCCAGTGCCTGTCCCCTCCCTCTTGCCCAGCACGGCAGGGACCCACTGAGGCCACAGACAGTTCTGGAGGTGCCAGAGCAGCCACCCCCATCCCCAGGAAAGCTCTGCCTTGGCCCTGCCAAGACGCCTCTCTGCACCCCGGCTCCTTGGGCACAGCACTCAGGGAAGGACCAGGGTGAGGGATCACACCTATGAGGAGAAAAACCAAGGTGCTGCCCAGGCTGCCCACAGTGGGGTACGAGGTTGCCCCAAGGGCAGGTGGGGGGAGCCATGGGGGACTCCAGCACTGACACACCAACTCAGGCCCCAGCAAACTTGGGTGACCCTGGAGCCAGGGTGCCCACAGGGCCCTCACAGCCCCCAAACCAATGGCTCTACCAGACGGTAGATCCTGAGGCTGCGGATGGCGGATGGGGCGGCTGCAGGTGGCCCCAGCTTCCCCCCTGCACGGGGAA
>NW_010402177.1:4226-7249 GCF_000710305.1 Buceros rhinoceros silvestris
AGGGGGCTGTGGGTGCAGTGGCACCCCCAGGAGCCACGGGGCAACGGCTCCAGCCCCCTTCTCTTTCTCCCACCATGCTGAGCATGGTAGATACAGAACTACAACAGTCTGGGGTGAGCCCCGGTGGCAGAGGAACCCCAAACTGTGGCCAGACACCAAGGAGTATGTGGGGAAGACCCCAGTTACTCCATCTCAGCACAGGGCGGCTGAGCCGTGGGGCAGAGGGGTGAAAGGGAGGGGGTCAGCCCCGTGCGAGGAGCCAGGGATGCCAGGACGGCCCAGACGTGGGTTTTTCCCATTTCTAGGGGGGAGGGGAATTTCCCCCCTCATTTGACACTTCACGTGAGACAAAACCTCCGTTTTGAAAGCCTGCTGAGAACAAGGAAAATTTAAATTGCCCCCTCACACTTTCCATCACCCCCCGGAAAGTGCGTTGCAGGCTCAGCCCAGATGCCCCACGAGCACCAACGGGTCACAGCAGGGAGGAAAACCCAGAGAGGAAGCGGTTGCCTTCACCATCTGGTGACATGTGGCCCTGGCAGGTCCTTCCTGCTCGGGCTGACGAGGGTCCCTCTCCTTAGTGACGCCTGAGACCCCCAGCCCGGCCCACTGCCGGGTGCAGGACCAGTGGCATGGGGTGGGGTGAGCAGCGGTGCCAGCGCGGGAGAGGAAGAACAATGAGTGGGCTGGGGCGTTATGTAAAGTTTCACACCGGAAAAGCGGGTCACAAAACAGCCTTGTTTTCCTTCAGGTCCCACGGCAGCGGAAACGGGCGAGTGACGACACGGCAGCTGAGTCCTGGTGGTGGCTGCAGGGTGGGCAGCAGCTCCCAGCTGGGCTCCCAGCACCGCACCACACTGTCCCATACGGCACCACACCACGTCACAGAGCACCACACCATGTCATACAGCATCGCATCGTGTACACTCCAGCCCCTCAAGGTCCTTCGGGCAGGGAGGGGCCCAAACTGCCTCCCCAGTCCCCCAGCGAGGGGGACAATCTCTGCCCTGCTCCTGCTGGCCGCACCGGTGCTGGTACAAGCCAGGATGCTGTTGGCTTTCTTGGCCACCTGGGCACACTGCTGGCTCCTCTCCAGCTGCTGTCACCAACTGCCCCAACTCCTTTTCCCTGGGCAGTTTCCAGCTGCTCTTCCCCCAGCCTGGTGTGTTGCTGGGGGTTGGTGTGACCCCAGGGCAGGACCCGGCACTTTCCCTGGTTGACCCTCAGCCCATTGGCCTCAGCCCATCACTCCAGCCTGTCCAGACGCCCGGTGCTGGGGGCTTGGGTGACAGCCAGGCACAGGGGTTGCCCCGCAGCCCTCTGGCCTCTCTGCAGTGAGCTGACGGCAGCCTGAGCTGCTGTGCTGCACAGCCCCAGTGTCGGTGGCACAGCAGGACCCAGCTCCAGCAATGGGCTTGGAGCAGCTGCCCCGGCAGCCACCACACACATGTACCCCAGCCGAAACACAACAGCCAGTGACACCGGCCACCAGGGCTGGGGAAATGTGTTTAGAGACAAGAAGCGAAACTGCCCCGCGCTGCTGCTGCACTCAGCAGCTTCCCCACGCCACAGCCAGCCGGGAAGGAGGGTGTTAGAAGGCACGAGGCGGCCAGGAGCAGAGAGCAACCACGGAGCTGCTGCTGGGGCAGGCAATGCCACGCTGGCCACGGCTGTGCATGCAGGACTGGGCGTGCTGACTGCCACTAGGACCAGTCCATAGCGGGAGCGCCCTGGGCTCTGCTCTGCCCCTTCCCCTCCTCCTCTCAGCCACTCTCTCTGTCCTTCCCTCCTGCCGAGCTCTCTTTTCCTTTCTCTCTCTCTCTCTATTTGCCACCTTGCAACTGGAAACCACCTGCACTTCCCCATCAGCACCAAGTTCCCCAGCACCCTCCTGCCCTTGCAGAAAGACCGTTGCAACACCACGAACGCGAGAGCTTTTGCAAGACCAATTCCTGTCACTCAAGCACTGAAACTCCAGCAAACCTGGAGATAAAAAAGCACTAAGAAGTGGTGCCAGACCTAGGGTCTGAGCAGGGCTGAGCACAGACCCCCCTGCTCCCTCCTCCGACCCGAGTGGGATGAAGGCTGGCTCCAGCCTTCCAGCTCCTCACAGGGTGTTTGCCCTGGGGATGGCCCCACGTTTGGCCCCTGGAGAACCTGAACTCCAGTGGGGACCCTCAGGGGCTTATGAGGAGGGAGGAAAGGGACACAGCGGGACCAGAGCTGATCCCCTTGCCCATCCCCTTCTGCCACCGCCAGCCCCAGGGCTGGGAGCAGCAAAGGCAAAACCAAAGCCCCCTCAACTCACAGGAACGGAGCCAGACCGTGGCCCGACATGCCATGACCCTCAAGATGAGACGACTTGTGCCCTGCCCTAAGGCACCCCCACGGCCCCCAACTTCCCTCGGCTCCTGCCCAGCTCGGCACGAGGACAAGGCGGCAGCAGCCAAGTGAGCCGCGGGGGCTGCAGGAGCCGGGCCAAGCTCGCCAGATGAGGGATGCGGCTGTACAGCCCCAGGAGGTGCTGCCTGGCCAGAGGGAGCCGTGGTCCTGTGGGAGTGATTCACAGCGGGAGCCCAACCAGCACATCACAGGACACCAATGAAGGGACATGGCAGAGCAGCGGGTGGCGATAACAGCGAGCGGTCATCAGAGGATGTCACCCGTGGCCACCAGCCCGGTGGCGTGTCAAACCCTCAGGCCACTTTGTCCAGACACATCCAAGCTGGAGGCCCCAGTGCTGCTTTGGAGGAACTTGCTGGTCACCATCACTCCCCCTGTCACCATCACTCCCCAGGCGACAGCTCCATCTGCCGACACGTGGCCCCGCAGGGAGATGGTGCAGGAGGGGATGAGGAGGATCTGGACCCCAAGAGTCCTCTCTGCCTGGGAGACACTCAGGTTTGGGGGGGGACCATGTGCCAGGCGGGCTGACAGCGGGGCCTTTCCAGGGTGGGAGGAGGAAGCTGTGCTGGTGGTGGCACCACAGTGGCTGAGACAGAGCCACGCTATGCTGCCATCAG
>NW_010402178.1:0-225 GCF_000710305.1 Buceros rhinoceros silvestris
TATCACAAGAGAGATGTGCAACTCTTTAATCCACATCCGGAGAAACTGCCTCAGAGGCAGAGATGACACGTGTTCGTGCGAGGGTGCAGAGACTGTGACTGCCTGGGCTGTGCTTTAAATAAAAATAACTTTGTTTTCCTTCTCCCTGTATGGCTTAGTAACTGGAGCTCGTGAGCACTGCCCACCTTTGGGGATGTCCTGGTGGTCACAGCATTTTCCCTCCCC
>NW_010402178.1:460-696 GCF_000710305.1 Buceros rhinoceros silvestris
TCCTGCTGCTTTTTTCACCCCTGTTCCTCTCCGCTGTTCTGCCAGACTGTCCTGTGTTTTCAGGGGCTGGCCCTGGTTCCCTTCGCTGGGTTTCAAAGTGCTGGTTTCTTTCACCACATCCGACTTCACCTGGACAGATGTGTAGGTGGAGAGGGGAGCACTGATTGGTGCTCTTGCGTTTACTGGAGAGACAAAGTGCCGTGTATTCTTCCCCATGTCTGCAGGAGCCTGTCACT
>NW_010402179.1:0-8879 GCF_000710305.1 Buceros rhinoceros silvestris
GGGGTGGGTGGCTGCCAGCCTGGCAGGACGGCTCGGATACGGGGAAATGCGCTGTGTTTCGTCCTGCTCTCCTTAACAAGGGCCCCCAGGTGGGCTGGCAGCCCTGTCACCCAGCACTGCCGTTCAGCGCGGGGAAAAAGGGCTTTGGGGCATCTTCAGCTGTTTAGTACTCGGCTGCATGATGCAGCTTCTGTTGGGTTTGCAACGTGGCCGTGTCTAAAAAGGCACGGTTTTGTGGGGCTTGATGAAGAAAGGTGCTTCTCCTTCCTGCTGTTCTGTTAGTGGTCCTCGTTCCCGAGTGGATCCCCAAACGTTTTCACTGACCCTCTCCCCAGCAAATTAACCCTCCTGACAGTAAGGTTTTTACTCTTTAGTTACCGTATATGACCCTGTAGAAGGAATCTCTATCCCCCAAGGCCTGTGACCACAGAAGCAAGCACTGGTAATGGGTGCACTGGATCTTTTACTGTTGAAGTATTTTGTTAACCATCTTGTTGTCCTCCCTGCTCCCGATGTCACTCCCTGCTGTGCTGTGAGGCAGACTGCTGGAGTCCATGATTCCTGTGAAGATGATTAATTTCCCTCAGGTGAGTTCCCTTTTGCTGAATCAGACTCCATGGCCAAGAGGATGTCCCACACTTTGTAAAAGTGAAGTAGTCCGTCTTTTTAAGAACCTGAGTTTGTTAGTAGTTCATCTCCCTGGAAATGTGGGTGAAACCTGTTCTGTGGTACCTTTAGTGCTGGTACGGTTGTAGGCTTCTAGACTTCACACATCCCAGACTCCTGTCACACAACCTGTTCTGCCTGGCTCTCCTCAGCAGTGGCCTTGCTGTTACTTCTCAGCTGGCTAGGTGATAAACTTCATCCAAAGCTCTTCTCACATCATTTGGGGTGGGGAGCCTGGTGTTCAGGAGCACTAACAAAACCTTCCCTGATCTGTCTCCTCCTGTAGAAGATTGCAGGCGAGCTGTACGGACCCCTCATGCTGGTTTTCACGCTGGTGGCCATCCTCTTGCACGGAATGAAGACCTCGGACACCATCATTGTACGTGCAGTCTCAGTGATAATCTGTGGTTTGGCTGGGCTCTGGATTGCTATAGCGACACTAGAAATTAGAGGAAACCTCTTCCATGACCGAACAGCATCGTGCTGAAAAGCAGATTGATTTGAGGAAGAGCCTTTTGGTTTGGGGATGAGAGGAAGGATGCATCAGAGTCCTGATGTCCTGCTGCTGGGAGAGCTGGGGTCATGTGGCACCCTGAATGCTGCTAGTCACCTGTTTGAGAGAAAGTCTCTGGGACTCGGAGGTGGAATTTGGGTGCTGGCAGGTCACTTCTTTGAGTCCTCCTCACCCTGACTCAATGTCTCCGCAGAGGGAAGGCACACTGATGGGCACAGCCATTGGCACCTGCTTCGGTTACTGGTTGGGCGTCTCCTCTTTCATCTATTTCCTGGCATATCTGTGCAACGCCCAAATCACGATGGTACAGATGCTGTCACTGTTGGTATGTACAAGTGGAGCTGCCCCAAGATGCAGGTTGGCCGCACAGCGTTCCAGTACAAGTTCTCTCCAGAGAACGGGAACAGTCCTTGTAAATCAGTGGTCCCAGGTAACTGCACCGGGACAACCTGGAATTCCAGAGTGCTCTTCTGACCTGCCCCCTCCCAGGCACGGCGATAGCACAAAGAGGCAGTTCCTTCACGCAGGTCTCCTGCTTTGCACTTCCTGATCTGAGCACCTGGTGGTAAAAAAAAAAAAAAAAAAACCAAACAAACCAAAAAAACCCCCCAAACCCAAGATATTCCAGTTTCTGTGGAATCAGAGGGTCCTTCCTCTGTTTCCCAGGTTGTTGCAACCTCTGACATCCCTGTGAATCCTTCAGACAGATTACCTGGGTGCGAGCTACTGTTAAAATTGCGCTTGTTGACTCTCTGCATGAGTGGTTTGTGAAGCACTGTAGGAATCGGCTGCTTCTGCTCTTGATCTCCTGCCCTTGGGGTGGGACTGACGCTTGTAACATGGATGTTTTTGTTTTGTCAGGGCTACGGTCTTTTTGGACACTGCATCACTCTCTTTGTCACCTATAATATCCACTTCCACTCCCTCTTCTATATCTTCTGGCTGTGTGTTGGTGGACTCTCTACACTACGAATGGTAAGGGACAGGCAGCCTGGCGGCCCTCCTCCTCTTGGGACAAAAAAAAAACGGAGGGACAATCTGCCAAAGGCCAGAGAAGATTTACGACTCTACGGCAGGGGGTGAAAAAAAAAAAAAAAAACAAAAAAAACCAAACAAACCAAAAAAACCCCCCAAACCCAAGATATTCCAGTTTCTGTGGAATCAGAGGGTCCTTCCTCTGTTTCCCAGGTTGTTGCAACCTCTGACATCCCTGTGAATCCTTCAGACAGATTACCTGGGTGCGAGCTACTGTTAAAATTGCGCTTGTTGACTCTCTGCATGAGTGGTTTGTGAAGCACTGTAGGAATCGGCTGCTTCTGCTCTTGATCTCCTGCCCTTGGGGTGGGACTGACGCTTGTAACATGGATGTTTTTGTTTTGTCAGGGCTACGGTCTTTTTGGACACTGCATCACTCTCTTTGTCACCTATAATATCCACTTCCACTCCCTCTTCTATATCTTCTGGCTGTGTGTTGGTGGACTCTCTACACTACGAATGGTAAGGGACAGGCAGCCTGGCGGCCCTCCTCTTCTTGGGACAAAAAAAAAACGGAGGGAAATGGTCACTTTCTGTTCCTTGGGCCTGGCAATTCATTTCACAGCCAGTCAGGCTGCCGTGAAGAACAGCCTGACCCCCCAGCATCATTTGGGCCCTGGTTTATGGAGGTGACACTTGGATTAATATCCTCACCCATTCTGACAGCTGCAGGAGGTTTACTCCCTCACAGCCCTTAGTGCCACGGAGAGTCATACCTTCGTCATCCTGCACTCTTGGTGATTCTGGGCGAGGTCCACCTACACAAAAGAAAGCCAAATTACTCTGAATTTGTTGGGCAAACTGCAGAAAAGGCTCTGAGCAGTGTTTCCACTGTCTCTCGCTACTTGGCCCATCCTCCTCTGTGCTCCTGACTGCAATGCCAGAGGCTCAGGTAGCAGCGTCCTTGTCTCTGATCTCCTCCTCTCTTCTAGGTTGCTGTGTTGGTGTCACGCACCGTGGGGCATACCCAGCGGCTCATCCTGTGTGGGACTCTTGCTGCTCTGCATATGCTTTTCCTCCTCTATCTGCACTTTGCTTATCACAAGGTGGTGGAAGGTAAGCAAGGGAGGTATGAAGGCACATCCCGCTAAATCTGGGAGAAGAGCTGCTCTTGCTGTCTCTGAGAGAAAGGATGGTCAGTTTGGATCTGACCTGAGGACATCTGTGGCCGTTTCCAACCCAAAAATGACCAGCACTAGCATCGTTAGAGGAAGCTGTCAAAGCAGGGCACCAGGCAGATGTGGGCTAGTTCCTGTGCCCTGAGTTCTAGTGCTGAAGACCTAAATTGTGAGGCAGGATGCTTATTCTTTCCCCACAGGTGGAGTGTAACAGCACTGACTGTTCTTGCATGCAGGTGTCTTCCTGAATCATGCTGCAGTCGGGTTGCTTTTCTCTGATCAGGAGATGTCATGAGTCTTTTTCCTTATGTAACACCTTTTATTATCTTGCATTGTACAACACTGGTATCAGAAGCTGCGTGTTACCCAGTTGGTGCTGTTTACCAGGCCATACGTGTTAACGTCCTCTTTCTGTGTCTCATTTTGTTTTCTCCTAACAAAGTCTCAATATCCTTTAAAAAAAAAACCAAAGCCTTGCCCCACCCCATGTCTACAGCATTTCCAGATCCCTAAACATGCAATTCTACAAGCCTCTTTGAGTTTAGGCGGCCAGACCTATTCATGGTAAGTCAGGTAAGCCTGTGTAATTTGGGGTTATAGCGTAGCATTACAAGTCCTTTTAGATGTAAATACTGTTCTTTCCTGGATCTGTTCTTAGGGCAAAGGTTCTGCACCCTGATCTGCAACTTTTCAGCAGATGAAATAGGATAAAATATACTCCAAGCAATTTTCTTCAAGGCACTTTCAGACTGATTAACAGTCTTGAGAGCGTAACTGACAGGGACTGGAGAACACTTGCATCGGTCTGCATGTTCCCTGCCAGGCATGGTCTGTGTTTGTGTTGCAGGGATAAAAATTCCACAGCGCACCCCCAGCTGCAGCTCCTGATGTGACTCTGCAAGTGTATCTCAGGATGAAAACAAACAGCTGGCCTAAAAGCAGGATCTGTGCTGCGATGAGGTGGCGAGAGGATTTTCTCAATCTGCCTCGGCAGACCAGCATCCCTGGTGGTGTCAAATGGCAGGGGACTGGCTCTGGCCCCTTCAGAGTGAGAGGATCTATGTTCCTTTTGGGAACATGCAGTTTCCCTGCCCCGAGGTCAAGCTCTGATCCGTACCCTGTGGTCTCTGGAGGTGTTTACTCCTGTTCGGTCTTTGGGGCTAGATGTCTCCTCCCATCACCTGCAAGTGTTTTGCATGTCCTGAGCCCTGCCACCATCAACATCTACCTGGCCAGAGAAAGAAGCCAAAAGAAATATGCCATCTGCATCTGAACTAACTCATGCCGTTCTCCCCTTTTTCCTGTTCTCTGCAGGTATCCTGGACACATTGGAAGGACCCAACATGCCACCCTTTCAGAGAGTTGCCCGAGACATTCCAGTTGTTTCCAATGCTGTGCCGAACACAACAGTCAAAGCCATTGCATTGACCCTGTAGTTCCACAGGCTTGGACTTGCTTCCTTCACTACTTTTGGGGCTGCATAGGGCTGTAATAACCTGCTGCCTCTTAGGAACAAGGCAGAACACCAGGAAGAAGACTTGGTTTTGTTTTCCTGGATCTGTCCTTTTGGGTTGCAGTTTTGGGCAGCTGAGTGGACTGCATCTCAGTGACTCGGAAGAACTGTGCTCTTCGCCCACCCAGGTCTGGACTGTCTTGAGAGGAGTGGTTCTGTTGCCTCTACGTTTAGCTGGAATTTCCCAGCGCAGTTTGTTCCTTACCCCTCTTTTCTGCTTGCTGGTGTAATCCCAGGGCTCTCTGTCCTGTTCCTGTCCTGAAGAGGGAAGAATTAAATTGTTGTTGGTGCTGAGTGATGTCTTATGTTTGAGCCTGCTGGTGTAATGGGAGAGTGGTGTTGGGTCTCTGTGCCTTTATCTGTACTCTCCTAGACTCGAAGAAGGATTCTTTGCAACTTCTGCTCTCCTGCTTCACCTGTTGTGTGATAAGTGGCTTGGCTTGGGCACCAAGAGGGACTGGAACTTCAGTTTCTCTGGAGATCTGCAGTAACAGCACAGTGTTTAACCACATGCTCGCTCTTGTCATGTTCCAGATGGATCCCTCTCTTTTGACTTGGCCCGAGCTGCTATCTCATCTTACTGTCCATTCTCCTGTGTATATCAGAAAACCTGTCCTCGTGCTTTCCCAGCACCTTTTCTTAGCACCCTTCTGCCTATGTAGCCCTGTGGGACAGCAGTTCTGACTTCAGGGGCAGCATGTTTCTGCGTGGTCTTCTGTGGATATTTCTGTTAGGAGGCTAGTTCAGCCCACCCTCATGCAGCTTGCTCTCCCATATTTCCCAGCCATGGGACTTCCACCGCATTGCTCTGAGCAGAAGTGGCATCCTGCCTCCCCAGACACAGTCTGTTGAGGACTGTCTGGCTTTTCAAGCTGAGTCTAGGCCTTATTTAATGAAAGGTCTTCTAGAGCCTTGAGAGTCTCTGGCAAACGTCTCCAGTGTTTCTGTTAAACAAAGGGAGAAATACAGGCGTGTGCAATGGTAATAGAGTTGGCACATTTACCGCCAGTGTGCTGATGCTGGAAAGCTCCAGTAAAGATGGGGAGGCAGAGCAGCCCAGCCTGGGCTTAGTTGCACTGCAGTAACTCACAACTGAGTAGTTCAGAAGCAGCCTTCCCTCACTGCTCTAACCTGTACTGGTCCACAAGTGGAAAGCTTTTAGCTGGTAACTGGCTTTCACCTTTTTTCTCCCTGTAGCTCTGGATGAGTGGGGGAGAGCAGCCACCCCTCAGAAGTTCACCCTTATGCTCGGGCTGAAAAAAGCTGCAAGACGTTGCCTTTCTTGGTGTACCCACAGGTTAGCTGTGCACAAGACAGATAGCATGTCAGAACTGCACTCTGGTCCCTTGCTTGTATTGGTGGGAGAGGACGCAGTGCTGAGGTGCAGTGACAGAGAGGAAAGCAGCACCTGCTATTGTCATCTGCTTCAGTTAAAAATGTCACCAGATAAGACTTGAGCATTTGAAGTCACAGACCTACACTCCACTGTTGGCTTATTCCCGAGTTCATCATTTGCTCCTCTTCCAAGAGCAAGAAGCTCATCTACTAACAAACACATAACTCCCCACACCCTCCATCCTCCTTGGGAAACTTACTTTGGCTGAAGAACAATCAGAGCAAGTTATTTTGGGGAATCAATTACTTGGGCTAGTAGTCGCTATGGCTTTTGGACCAACTGAACCACTTCAAGCTCCTAGAATTTCCATTACTTTCAAATGACAAAATGGAAGTGTTAGTTTGTAATGCTGACTCTGGTATTTCCCTCTTTAAACTCCACAGGAGATTGGTCTCTGATTCTTACTTCTTGCCCTGGCAGCCCAGAACGGGTCTGTTTCTCTTGGTACAAACTCTCCAAAGCACACAAGCACAGGTGGGGGGAAGGAAAGGAGGAAGAGACAATTGTCCCTTGAAGTACAGCCAAGACAAAAAATCATTCTGTACCGAACTTACCATGGCTGAGCTATGGACACTGCCGGAGAAGAGCTGTGCTCTCCTCCTGCACCTAGGCTAAATCAGAGGGATGAAGCTGTGCCCTGTGTTTTCACTCAGCACACGAGAGAGCAGCAAGCAAACTCTTCATGCTTCCCCTATGCAGCTTGTGTGTCACGTCAGCTGGGGACAGATGACCCGGGTGAAAAGCAGCCACCCTCTCAGAAGGTGTGGGGCTTGCTCTGCTCCAGCTCTTCAGCCCTGACGGCTTCTCTGGGCAGCAGCAGCTGGAAGCTGAACTGTTCTGTGCTGCTGGAAATTCGGTAATCCTTTTGCTGACAGAGGGACACACTTCTGCAAGGAAATACATGCGTGCTGCAGGGCGCGTGCTGAGCACGCAGCCTTAGTGAAGTCCTTGTGGGAGGGCATCTCAGTGCTTACTCAGGTCCTCTAGGTATCAGGACAAGCCTTACCGCTTTACCGTGCAAGATTATGTCTCACTTTCTTTCCTGCCGTGGCTTTTACAGCAGTCCTAAAATTTTCTCCCTTCTGCCTTGCAGAAATCTGAAATAATTCCTTCCCATCACCTCCCCCTTTTGAGGAAGGGTAGCTCTGTGAAAACTGTGTAAGCCCCTTTTTATTAAGTGAAGTAAATATACAAATCTGTCAGATTAGAAAGAGGAAAGTAAAATGTATGTTAAAGCGTCTGTGACCTCTTCCTCTGCAGTTCCTGGGAGTCCAGCCCTGCTTACAGTCCACCCATGTTGCACCTTAGTTGTGCTCTGGATTACGGGTAGGCTATTTCATCTCCCATTTGTTTTCCTTCCTGCATGTAGTCTCACTCTAGCTGCTCCTCATCCACTACTTTTCTCTGTTCGTGTGATGCCTCTTACTGGCATCAGTCTAGAGCGTCAAGTCTCATCCCTTGTGCCCGCAGTAGGTAAACAACAAACTACTTTCCTCATACTTGCTGGGTAACTGCACATGACAAGGAAGCAGTATCTAGTCTTCACAAAATACCACCACCCAACTCCCCTCTGCGTGGCCCTTAATTATGTTTAGTGAGCCAAAGATGGGACCCGTTAGCTCCTCTGCCGCTTTTCCCAATGTACTTGAGCATAAAGTGAGGTCAGACGCTTGTCTCCTCAGTGTGCTCTTGCTCCTGACCACAGGTAGTGAGGATGCCAGCACTAGGGCACCTTCATCAGTGCTTCAGGCTGCTGCTGTCAATTGAAGTGGGACACATCCCAGGGGCTCTCCTCCAAGCACCTCTGGTAATAGCCTGATGAAACACGCGTTAGTTAGTGCCTGGAGTAACGATGAGCGCAGTCTTTCGGTCAACCTGTATGGATCGGCAGCCTGTATTTTCTCGGCCACCCAGCAGTCCACCACTCTGACATCCAGCCTCTGCCCCTTGCAGCCCTGCAATGCACAGGATCCTTTCTCACTTGGTCCATTTACTGTGATCTTAGAGATCAGTTGCTCCTTTTTTGAAAGCCATCACCTGTACCACAGCTGAATGCCTGCAGCCATGCACCCCTCTGCAACAGGGGAGCTGAAGGAGGTGTGTAGATTGCTCTAGAGAGCAGCAGTGGATCACTCAAAGGACATGGTGACAGCTATACTGTAAGTGAGCTGCTGCAGCCATAGTTGAAAAGATGACATCTGAGTCCAGCGTCGTATCTGCTGCTCGCTGTGTCTCATTCGGGACCTATCGCACAGCCCTCAGCTCAGGTGACCGGCTCCTTCATTTCACTGAAGGAGAATCGCTTCACATCCCTCTCCCCATCTTATTTTTTCCCCTCGCTTTCCATCCCCTCCCTCCCACCCTGCAAACCAAGCAGAGGAGACGGGGTTTGTCTGAGTTACCCAACAGACTGGAATTCACTTGAGCACTGCTATATGCAGCAGCCAGATTAGTTACGTGCAAAAAGCTGCGTACTTAGGCGGTTTAACCTAATTTCCACATCACTGGCTTCCTTTTTCAGCTCAGTGGAGTTGAAAATGCAAGGGCCCTGCTTCCTATTTCTCTCCAAGCACCGAATTGCCCGACAGGGGTAGAGAGAGGGGACAAATCCCTCCAATCGATCCCGCGAATGAGCAG
>NW_010402180.1:0-6196 GCF_000710305.1 Buceros rhinoceros silvestris
AAGAAAAAATAAGGGGGGGGGGGGGGGGGGGAATTGTACCCCCCCCAGCAGCTGCGCTTCTGTTTGTGTTTGCGGCATCGTTAACAAGCGGCCTTGGTGCCCTGCGAGCGGCCTGGCTCGCCACGGGCCCCCACGACGACCCCGGCCCTGTGCGGACTAGAGCAAGGTGACTTGCACGGGAAGACGGAGGTCCCACTCACCTCCCCTCCCTGAGGATGAGGCCCCTGAGCAGCCCGGTGGGCCGGGCAGGGAAGGTCCAGCTCTACGCTGTCGTGGGTGGCCTGGGTTGGTGGGCCCTTCTCTCAAGGGTGTCCATCCGGTCACGGCGCAGGCTGCTGCCCTTGGGGACCGAGCGCTGCTGGAGGCACTGTGCGCTCTGCTGCACGGCCCGTGGGGGAAAGGAGGGGGTGCGGTGAAAACCGAGGAGTGTCCCTTACAGCTACAGCGGAAGCACCCCTGCCTGCCATTATTCCTCATGGAAGAAATCCCTGCCTCCTTTGGGCTTCTTTTTCTTTTGACTTGAATGGTACACATGAGTTCTTAGTCCGAATCTTAAGCCTCAAAAAAAGCACCTTTGCCCTTATATAGACTTTGGGGCTGTTTATGGACTTCCCAGAACTCATCCTGTGCAAAGTGTGAGGGAGATGTAAAAAGTGCTGGGCTCCATCTCGGGGGCTCCAGTGCTGCTGGGTTGGGGTAGCCCTGCTTGGACCACTGGACCAAATAGTGGTCCAGGCTCCAGACGCAAAGCATTTTTCTTTGACTTTAAATTGCACAGATTGGAAAAGATTTTTAAAAAAAAAAAGGTTGGGGGAGGGATCATGGGTATGCAGATGTTTCATCCTTTCACTGTACCTTTAAGTGTCTGGCATTCACGTATTAGTACATGACTTTTTGACAGGGGAATGGAATATTGAAACCAATAAAAAGAACACCTAGGTTGTAATTCTACCTTATTTAGGGAGCTCTTGGATGAGAATTCCCTTGGCTGAGTCTTGTTTTGAGAGCCTGACTCTGATCTGATGAGCTTTGTGTTTGCTCCTTTGGATATCGCGCATTGAAATAGTGAATGTCATTGCTACAGAGCTGAAGGGGTTCAGGTCTTGTGGTAGTTAGGAAATGAGTCTCCTCTGTGGATCTTATTAAATAAATTCATAAATAACTAAAATTCCAAACTCCTTAGTGGCCGCTATGTCTAGACCAGTGTGTGAACTTACTCTCTCCACCTAGTCCTGTTTGTCCACTTTCTCACCTGGGATATCGTTGCCTGAATTTGAGTCTGTGGATGTTGGGTCCTCTGTGGAAGGGCACATCTTTGTGCTGCTTGTTTAGATAGCGCCTGAAGGTTTGCAGTGCTCTTGTAGAGTTGCAATAAAAACCCTCTTTTTTTGAAAGCATCTGTCAGGTGAGGTAATCTGACTGGTGTGTTTGTGTGGGGGCTTGTATGGTTGTAACAGAGCAAAGGTGCTGTCAAGAGTTAGAGCTGGGCCAGCTCCAGACGAATGACTATTACCCCCTTTCCCAAAGAGGGGAAAGAGAAAAGGCGCAAGGGAGAGAGACCTATGGATTGGAAAAGAAAACTAAAACTACTTTAATGAGAATGGTAATACGATGTATATACAATACCAATAGTGAACCCAACCCCTTTCATGGCAACCATGTCACCATCACCACTGATGCTGTGGGCAGACAGCATCCCCTTCTGGGGAAGGCCCAGACTGGGCTCAGCAACGGACAGGAACTGGATTCCCGAACTGGATTTCAGGGATGCAAGGCCTGGGATGCAAGGCAGAATGGACAGAGTCCTCATCACGCATTGAAGAAGAGAGTGAGAGGGGGCAAGACCCTCAGCTTTACACCGAATATGATGTCTATGGGATGGAACACCTTGTTGGTCAGTGTAGGGTCACCTGTCCTGTCCACTCCTCCCCACAGCTGTGGCTCTATCTTACTGCCCCCCCACTGTGGCACACAGGATTTAGCGTGACCTTGGTCTGCACAGCAGAAAGTATAAACGGGAGCCTTTCTGCACACCCGTCCCTGGCAGTGACTGTGAACATCAAGAGTTAATCCCTTCTGGAAGCAGACGCTGTCTGCAAAAACATGCTGTTAACTTCAGCAAGTCACTTAGCAGAGACTGAGCTGGAAAGGAAAATCTCTGGACAGTACTAGTGCTGTTCTAACTGAAACCAGGACAGACGCATGCAAGGAATCGATGATAAATAAGCATTTTGCTGGTAAAGATGCTGTCCCGTAGGAACAGGGAAGCTGTTGTGGACCTGAATCTGCCTGTCTTTTTCTGGTGCCTGTGCTCCACAACGCATGTGTTCTGTGTCTTTAATGCTAGCTGGCTTAGCAAAAGGTACAGCCTGGGACCAGTCAGGGAACATAATTAATGCTCAGCTTCCATCTCTCATGTACAAAGGTCATGTATTCATATCTCAGTTACGTGTCAGCCTCCAGCATTCATAAAGTGTCTGATATTCTCTTAGTGCTGTGTAAACAATGGCAAAACCAAAACAGAATTAATTTTCAATTCATCTGAGACATTCATAACAGGGATTAGAACAATAAACAAGTTTTATAGTCCTCCCTCCTCATTGCATGTGAAATTATTTGCCTCTTTAGACTGATCAGATTTTATTTGTCGAATTAACTGTAAAATTCAGTATTAGTGATCCCAGACAGTCAAAACTGACTCAAGCTTAATCCCCTCCTATTCTATTCTATTCCCTCCAGCTGGGGGGAAATTATTTTGTTAAAAAAAAAAATATTTGGAATATGAACAATCTTGATGTAATTTTTAAAAGGTTTGGTCTTCTGTGTCTCATTCTACGTATTTAACTTTTAGAAAATAATCTTTTCCATTTTCAAGCTTTTTCTGAGCATTTCTGAGGTCTAGGAGCTTTTTTTAAATGAAACCTGAGATTCCATCATAATTGCTTGCCTTTGGGAGTTTAGGCTTTAATTAAAAAAACAATGTGGGACAGTTGTGATAAAATCGTAAGAACTGGCAACACATTTAAATTTTGAAGCCAGGTATGGGAGCATTGTGAAGGAGAAGAAAACAGCCTGTCTGGAGACCTTCCTGGTGATGAAACCTTGTGGGATTACAGATGGTCATCTGCAGTGCCCGGAGGAAGCGGAGGGGAGATTATAGGTCACCTATACCCACTGCAAGCGCAGGAAAATGCTAATCCTCAACCATCAAGTCTGCCTTATATTCATGGTCCTTACTAGGCTAATCCTCCCTGCTCAGCAGGTCCTTATCTGTTGATAAACTTTCCTTATGATACGCATTTGAAGTGCACGCACTTTTCCCGGCAAGGGTAGTGCTGGCACAGACTCCACCCTGCGCCGAGCAGATGTTTAGGGAGAATCCACAAGGCTCAGGGCAAAAGTTGAGGCTGAGACGGTCTGTTTGTTGGGCTGTATTGTTTAAATGGCGGTTCGTTATTTGCTCAGGGCAAGGACCTGGGCAAGGCTTGCTCCCTTTTCCGGAAGGACCCTCGTGCCCTGCACTGAGAGTGGCGGAAAAGTCCTAGTCTTCAAAGAGGGAGATGGTAAAAGCTGCTCTGTCACAGATGGTTTAGATGTACGGAACCAAGCCTCCGAGAGCTGTTGGCTGTGCTGAATCTGAAAAGGAGGTAACCCAGCCGATCTCTGGTGTTGCATTGCAGTGTGATTCTAGGTGAGCTTTACTGCCAGCTGACCGTGTTCCTGGGTGCTGGGAAGAAAACCGGTGATATATTATTGCTGTGACTCTTGTTTTCAGCACAAAAGCACAGAGATCATGAACAGGCATGTCTAGTCAGAGACACAGCATTGTGTTTAGGGTTCACAGGGTTCAACAGCGTTGACAGGTATTAATTCATGATCTGATGAGCTCGTCTTACCTCTGCTTTTTGTATCAAAGTTCTAAATTTCATAGCTTATTGTTCTGAATGGATGGCCAGAGAGTGTACTAGCATGAACTGCATACTCCGTTAGCATAACGCAAATCCCTCGGTAAGAAATGAAGAATTGGGGTAACAATGGAGCCTGTATCCTGCTCTTATCAGTGCCTGAGAACGGAAGTTCATTCATGGAGACAGCACCAAGCACAGTGTGGGCAGAAGGGAAATCTCCTTCAGGAAGGCTGACCTAGCACCCAAGTGAATGGAAAGTGCGTCATCCTTCAACTCCTCAAAGGAGCTCTGTCCTTATCTTGAGCTTGCCTAGTAGTCAGGGACATGACCTTGCTTTTTAGCCATAGGGCTTCAGTGTGCAAGCCATCGTGGTGGCTTGTCCTGTCACCTCATTCTCTTCCTCGTACTCCTGGGTTCAGCGTGTATGTATGCTCTTTATACTCAGCTCTCTATACTCAGCACTTAAAATGAAGGCGATTTGATTTTACACTATAAAAAAAAAAACCCAATAGTGCTGTCTTGTACCAGTGAATTATCCTGCACATTTGTGTGAATTCACCCAGAAGGAGATACTAAACAGTGATCCAGTTATGGATTTCCCATGGATTTTTATACTAGGGAGAGATGGGAAATTTCCTGGCTTTTCCTTTTTGAGTTCTGTCATTTGACTGTATTAGAGCTGTTCTCCATTCCGCTCCCCCAGCACCACCCCCCACAGGTGCTCTGATCTGTTTCAGGCTGGTGCTGACTTCTTTGGGGACCTGTTGGCTTTGTGTTACCATCAGAGAGAGGGGAGGAGAAATGGCCCTCCCCAGTCAATCCACTCTTAAGCTAAAGTATGTTTAGAGGGCTGGGAAGAGGTTCTGTCTCTGCCTCTGTTTTACTTAGAAGCCATCAAACATCCTCATGCATGGCTTCACGTGCCTCTCAAACATGGGAGCCAGCAGAGAGAATATGATGAAAGAGGTATTTAAGGCAATTAAGGGGCAGGCTGAAGCACAGGCTGAGTTATCAATCATTGCGTGATCTACCTGGAGAAGTGAAAGAACAGTGTGGGTACTCGGCATGTATTCGTCAGGTATTGAAGAGGGGCTGTCAGGGGATATATATATGTTTTTCTAAACTAAATCTGCAATGAAGTAAATAAAGTTGTAGTTTATCTGCTCAAGCTTTATGGTTTCAGACAGTGTTCTAAATCAATAGTCTGGAGGAGCTGAGAACAGGAAATAGCTTTTCCAGGGCTCCAATCCAATAAAAGCTCAGTTCCAGGACTAAAGCAGAAGATGGACTGAGAATCCAAGTTACATATAGGATTTAACTTTGGCTTTTTAAAGTCCTTATGCAGCTGCAGTAACCCCAACCAAAACTGCACATCTTAGAGAAATCTAAAGAAGTGCTTTAGCTCATTGGAAAAAAAAAAACAACCTGTCAAGGATCAGATTACATCCTAAAATGTCTTCATTTTGTTACTCTTGCTCCAAAAAATTAGGAATCATGAACTGATTTTTACAGTCTCCGCTGTAAAAATTCTATCAACTGCATCAATAACCTCTTATTGTAGAATCACTAAGAGACTTAAGCAAGTATTTGTTTTACTGTTGTCTGGATAACATTCTAGTTGTTATGAATGCGTAAAAATAGAAACTTCTGCCTGCCCCAAATTTAAATTATTGGTTGCTGTCCTGCAAATTGGAGCTCTGCTGATGGTTAGAAGGGCTCCACGGCCTCAAACCAGTAATGCTGATGAGCTTGCTGATGCATGGACCTTGTTTAGGTCCATGAAACTCTTTCAAAATATAGCAGTGATCTGTCGACCTCAAACCTCTGAGAAACAGCAATCTAGGTGAAGAATGTGGAAAGGGAAAGAAACTGAAGCAGTATGTGGTGGCATGACCAAGCTTAGAAGATATTTGGCAAAATAGGTGGTGATATTTTTTCTGTAGCACCAGTTACTGAATTTAAAAAAAATCGTTTTAAATTTAAAAAAATATATATTTAATGGTAATAATGGTTTTTAATAAATCGTTCCCTGCTATTCTTTATGGTGTGGATTTTTAAGCAAAATCCCACTAGGTGTCCTCAGTCAGTAATTTGACCTGAGAAGTGACAATTTCTCTTACAAGAGTTGTAGTCTGAAGTGTGGGAAACAAAGCCGGAGCAGCCTGTTGTGGTTCGAAAGGCTGCGGACTTCCTCCTCCTCCTCCATATGCCCACAAAACAGCATCGAAAGTCGGTTCTAGCCCTGAGAGCGTGCTTAGGCTCTTTGCACGTCAGTGGCAAAGTGCTCT
>NW_010402180.1:6339-7235 GCF_000710305.1 Buceros rhinoceros silvestris
AAAGAGTGTTCTTCGGAATGTGTCTTGACATACGGCGTAGATGTGTTGTCTACTTGCAAGCACATAGATCACTCTGTCCTTCTTAAACACCAGATGAAGGAATAGCTTTGAAGAATCTCACGTTCATTTGGAGCATAAATAGGTCTGTTATAATCAGTGAAGCTGAACAACCAGTGAACCTCAGTACTTACCAGCAGCAGTATGAAAAGAGCCAGGTGTGTGTGGTGCAACCAGATTCTACCTGAACTTGCAGACCTCTTGGGTCAGTGAAAGTCATCTGGAAAATCAGAAGTCTTTCTTCTGAGCCTTTTTTGCTGTAGTGTTAGGAATACCCCAGCACTGTTTTCCTGCTACTGTCTCACGTCTTCCCCTTCGCTTTGCTGGAGGTGGTGGGAAGCGTAGAGAATGTTCCAAGAGCATCTCTGCTTCACTGAACCTGTTTCATCCTGTTCATTGCCTTTGAGGTTGTGTTGATAGCAGCAGTTCAAAATCTCCATAGAAAGCAAAGGTGTTTGAAGTCTTTCAGGCAGAAAATTAGCATGTGATCGAGTACTGTGGTTCAGAGCATCTGAAACCCAAATTCAGCCTTTCTAAATAAAAAAACCCTAAAAATACCACTGGTTGTTTTCTCTGTAGTTCCATCAGCCTTGCACTAGTGTTCCTAATGAGATTTGTAAATAATCTTTAAAAATGATCAAAATCTGGACTGAAGCTCTGTGAGGGGCATGGTAACCTTATGACAGAGCTTGGAATTACACATCTGTGGTCAAGTGTTGTTTTTTTCTGGTCTACTACACATCAGTGCCAAAGGTTGTTGAATTGTAGGGTGATGTGTGGTGTTGTTTGTTTGGGGGTTGTTGTTTGGGGGTTTTTTTTGGGGGGGGGGGGGGGGGAGG
>NW_010402180.1:7278-8619 GCF_000710305.1 Buceros rhinoceros silvestris
AGGTGGTGTGTTGTTTTGTTGGGGGTTGTTGTTTGGGGTTTTTTTTTGGGGGGGGGGGCGGTGGAAGCAAAATTATTAGAAGACAATCAAGGCACAAACCTAAGCACCTTTAGTATCTATCCTAGTGCTGTATATGTTTTTAACAGTAGTGCTTCTGAAACACTGTAGCAAACAATCTTATTTTCATGTTTCCGTAATCTTTTTAATAAGTCGGAACACTAGCTCTCCATGAGACCTCACATGTTGCTGATTCAAAATATTGAAACCATTCTATAATTCTAGAAGAAAATTGCCTTTAATGAACAGATTCTGTGGCTCAGAATATATATTAACAAAAGGCAGATTATGAAGTGAATTAAACGCTCATGAGACTTGCAAATTGACAGCTTTGGAGGAGAAAGTTCTCTGCATAGCCACAGGGCAAATAAAGCAAGGGCAGAAGAAATACAGGCCCTGACAAAGCGCTGTAACGTTGGCCCCAGGTCATCCCATTTCCGGCTTGGTTGAACGCTCAGCCTCTCTTCCCAAAGGCTGAAGCTGTTGTGCTTTCTCCTCATTTTGAGTCCTTCAGGGTACATCTGTTGCCCTGTAACCGCCTCTAGGTAATTTTTTTCCCCTCTTCCTAATGCTGATATTCTTAATATGACTCTGGGATAACCAGTGTCTCCTGCGCCGTCGTGCTTATCTTGATTTGAAATGAAAGGTGGGACCTCCTTTGAGTCGTTGTGTGAATTCACTGAAAGTAACCAGCTATTTTGTGGGGGTGTCAAAGAAGGGGACTTGAACCTTTCAGCAAGGCAGACCTCCTGTCCTAAAATGCAGGAGTCAACATGACTTGCCGTAGGTTTTGAGTAGTGTTTCCTGATCCGACACTTCTTCCACTGTATTTCTCATCTCATTCTGATCTTAGTCATAAAGTTTTATGAGTGCTTTTCCTCCTGGCCTTTTTACCCTAGCTCAATGCTGTTAGGCAGCCCTTTGTTCCTTTTCTGTCATCCACCCACAGCTTTCCCAGTTTTATTAGTGTCAAAATGAATGTTCCTACTTCTCTAGGCCATTCAGCACATATTGATTCACCCAACTTCTAATCAGCCTTTTCTTATTCCCAGTGTGGGACTGGGAATTAGCTGAAATTTAAATAGAATCCTGCAGATTAGGATCTCTGCAGAAGCAGATTCCCTTTTGTATGGCACAGAAGATAAGCTTTAGGTTTCTAAAAGCTTGAACAATCTTTCTGGCATGATTAGCGCTCCAGGGAGTGTTCCTCTTATCCAGAAAGGCTTTAATCGTGCCCTTGGGGTATTGTGAGGTGGGAGGGGATCAGATCTGTGTTAGGGAAAG
>NW_010402180.1:8697-21903 GCF_000710305.1 Buceros rhinoceros silvestris
GGGAAAGATAAATCATTGATCGCATTTCTGGATGTTTTTTAAAGTCCCCAGCAAACATGGGGTTGGAACAGAAAGATCAGCAATGATTCCTCCTGGGAGGCGGGCAGCTCGCTCCACAGCGGCTAATTGTGCTGGCAGAGGAGGTCGGCACATCACCCACCTCCAAAAGATGGGCTCAGTCCAAGGCACTCTCTCTTTGGGAAGAGAAGGTGTGCTGTGGCTGCTCTCCATCAACTACAGTGCTGGTGCATTGCTGGGGGTCTCAACGCAGAAACTAGCCTAGTGGGCAGTAGACTTATTTGTGGCTTCTTTATAGCCTATAACCAGCTCTAACATCATGTCTTTGTCTCTCCCTGTAGAAGAACCCTTGCTATCGAGAAGCAGCTTGCATAGAGTGAGCAAGGATATACTTTTTCTCTGGTCTTCTATCAGTGGGGGGATTTAATGTTTCTCTTTTTCCCCACAAGCTAGCCCTTTAGGTTGCTTCTATTTCTGACCTGCCTGATGCTGCTCTCTTCTCTCCCTCCACGCCCTAGCCCTCTCGTTTCCCCTTCTTTGTCTCTTCTTCCCCTCTTGTTGCATTTCCCTTCCTGCAGAGTTTTATACCTCTTTATGATTTTTACACCTGCCACAGGCTTTGCTTAACCTACAGAACAGATCAACTGTTGAAGAACTAATGTTGACATTGAACTGTCATCACTGTTACTCTGCCGTGCCAAGGCTGCTGTGAGATGGCCAAAGAGGTCTGGTTGCTGAGTCATTGTTTGGAGACCTCTGCAAGCTTGGGCGTGTGTGACTTGTCTCTGCTTGGTTCTTTTTTTGGCAGGCCTCCCTTGTGACAAACAAGAGCTACAGACTTGTCCATTAAAAAAACAACGAAAAACAAAGCAACCCCTTAACACGCACACTTAGTATCTGGATTTCTACTCGCAGTGAACTAGGCTTACAAACCACACAGTCCACTGCCTTTCTGCAGAGGCATCTCCTGAGTTTTTTCTAGAACTTCTCTTGTCATGAAGAGTGTGCTAGACCTACAGTTAGTAGTAGCACTGAGACTGCTATTTAGATGGCCAGCTAAGACTTAATATCCATGGAAAAGCTCTATGTATCCATAAAGTTTGGGATGGCTTGTATATCAGGTGGATTTGAGAGAAAAAAAAATCCAGTTACAGGTTTAGATAAGCAAAGTGGGGCACATGATGTGGAATTATATTTTGTTTGAGGATATTTGTAATACAGCATTAAACTAACTTACTTAAGCGAATGGTGCAGCTGAGTCAAGTCCCACCAGGATCAGCAGCAAGATCAGGTGCCACAAAGATGAACATGATACTGAAATAAGCCTAGAAGTTTTATGTGACCACTAGGCTTTTCATACAAAGAAAGATGTGCATTAAGCAAATGGAGAAAGAGGTGACCGCCCACAGGCCAAACCCTGGTTGCCCTCCCCTGCACACCCCCATAGTCAGGGTGTCCTCTACCATGGTGTGGGTGGAGGGAGGAGGAAGAAGGAAGGAGAGCAGGAGCTTCTGCTTTTAGTAGCAACAAGTTACTGAGTCTTGATGTGAACTCCTACCTTGAAGCAGGGCAGAGGGCACAGGGACAGCAGTCACTCTGCTGGTTATGGTGAGGATGGAGCTGAGGTAAAAGCTGGGGCGTGATCCTGGGCTGCATAGCAAGATCTGGGAGGAGATGTCGGTCTTTGGCCTGGTGGAACAGGTGACAGCCCTTCAGTCTGTGCTCAGAAAGTCTACGACAAGTATGCTGGCAGGGAGGGCAGCAGTATGGAGAGCCGAGAGGAAAAGTAAAGAAGTAAAGGTCAATTAAAAACTTAATTATTAATTAATATCTCGAGTTAATGAGATGATAGAAATGATCTTCACAAACACTGACAATTAGAATTTTTAACTTGAAAGAATCTGAAATAGTCTGCTTCTTGAAGCTTTCTTACTTTGGTTTCAGAGTGTAATTTGAAATACCTTAATTAACGAAATATTTTTCCAAATACCTGTTTCTTAATGGAGGGAAGAAGAAGAGAATTACTTCCAAAACATTTTTTTGGGAGTGTGAGAACAGAAGTGCACACAAATATATAAAAGTCTTTTTAGGAAGAATCTTCAGGAACTTGCATGTAATAGATAGATTTTTAAATGGTATCTTTCAACACAGAAATCTAATTGATAGACACAACTTACTATTTCTTCTTAAACGAAGTAATCCTCTCTACGGCTGTTATGCCAGCTGTGTGCTGGAGTTGAGAGTTCAGGTATTTGTAGACAAGTCACTAACGGGGTGTTGAAAGAAATGACCTTTTGTTTCTCATGACCAAGGATGGCTTCATAATGGAGTCTGTCCCGGTGCCATAAGGTAGAACCTGGTATAGACCGATTTGCATTGTAATGATGAGACATTATTGATACAAGCAGAAGTATTTCACACAGTTACAGCACAGACCTCTCCCGTAATATCTTCTTGTGCAAGTGCATTGAAATCTCTGTTGATATTGAGTGTGTCCGGCTGTGTCATGAAGTTTCCAAACAAGCCACTCCTTCTCCCTATTCATTGTTTCCTAAACCTCTCTCCAGAGAAATTATTTACTTCAGTGCTGATCCACCGTGAGGGGGAAAATATACACATAAAAAGTAAGCCCAAGAAATTCGTAGTTTCAACCAGTAAAGGAAGGAAGCGCGTTTGTGGTGTGTGGTTTTAGGAGATAATTTCATTACATTCTACTACATTTGTTTTTCTTCTTCAGAAGAAGGGGACTGCTCACACTAAGCAAATCCATCGACTGACAAGTGTCTCATCTTAATTTCAAGAATGAATTGCCCTCAAAAGACTTTTATTGCCACATCTGTTTTTCTGCCCTAAACATTCATGCTTTTAGATGGTAACTTGTCTGTTGACACCTTGTCTTCCTGCTTCCCAGACAAAGTACTCATCCATATTTAAAATACTTGGGATTTTTCAGGGGAGGGGAGACTTTTTTTTCCCCTGTACTGTGTGACTTAGGAAGGTGGTGTGAAGCTGCCCAGAAAAAAAAATGAAACCGCACAAAATAAAAAAGTTAAATTACGAGGTCAGAGTAATTTTTCATCCAAAAATGTATTGGTCAGGGAACTCAAGCTTGTGTGTCACTTTATTATGTGCAAAAATGGCAGAGACTTCCTCGTGGAACTATGCACGTACACTTGTTGCCTTCTGTATGTAGTTGGTAAGGCAGTCAAACAATGACAAAATCCAAGTGAGTAATAGGGGTTTTTTCCTAAGAGTTTATGTATGCAGGGATTTATATATTCTGTTGAATGTGGCTGAGTTATCCAGCGTGGTAACTTCAGAAATAGATTCAGTGTGAACTTCCTTGCCGGTTGAGGGAAGTTGTATACATCCACATTATTCAGTAAAATGCCAGATTACAGAGCAAGTTCTATGAGACCAGTGATGATGCCAAAAAATATATCCGGTGAGACCAGAGCATGTTAGTCACCGCGAACACAAGCCGCATAGAAAACTCAGCCACTGTTCAAAATTAGCAGGAGTCTTAAGTTCAACTCCTTTGGTCAGTCTTGAATTCTCCAAGTGCCTCCATGTTTTGGAAAGGAACCTCCTCAGGTGTTACGCAGCAGTCTGCTTTTGGGTGCTTACATCTCCCTTTAATTCTTTGTTTGAAGACACTGCTAATTGTGCCAGTTAAACAGTAAAATGAGGTTAAAAAGTGCTTTTAGTGCAGAAATGTCCATGGTGGTGTAAGAGTAAACTGTCTTTCAGCATCAGAAGTCTGCCTTTGGTGATAGAGAGATCATGCACGTGTACTTTGGCTGTTTTGGTGCCAAGTGATTGCCCATAACAGGGTCTGTGAACTCTGCCTTGGCAAGGTCAAGCGCTGGCCCATGCAGTGCACAGGCTGGGGTTACAAACAGCTTAGCACATAGCAGCATCCTCAATTGCTGCTATTAAACTTGGCATTGCATGCTTGACCCATGCCCTTAAAAGCTTTTCTGGAACTGCTCACCTTTAAGCCAGTAATGAGACCTTTGCAATTTCTGAGCTCCTTTTAGTGAACTGATCTTATCTGAAGATCAAAATAGATTTTAAAGGTGCCAAATGTTTGCAGTTTATCACCTATAACAACACACTTGTCGCAACAGGCGGAGGTTTCAGACTGAACAGTACAGGAGGCTCAGCCACTTTGTGCTCGCGTCAGCTTTAGGGAGGCTGTGGGAGGGATGCTTTTGGGCTGTTTGGAGTACAAGTTGCATTCTGGTCTCTGGTGTGATCTGTTGTTATCACTATGTTTCATAAGGACAATATTTAGTTTGACACGTGGTGTTTTTCTTTTCTGCATCTTCCTACTAAATCCCTGACTGAAAGCACGTTGCTGCGTGTTTACACACACGCATCTTCCTTCGGGTTTAGAAATAGAATTGCAGATGCCTCCAAGGAGAATCTCTGTTTATTCAGAGAAGTGAGCACCATCTTGTAAAACTTAGAGTGTTCTCCTTCCAGACTCCGCTGGAAAGGATTCTGCAATAACTTTTGGTGACAGAGGTCTGTGGGGGTGACAGGGGTTTATTTTTCATTTTAAGACTCAACATTTCAGTGATGCTGAAACAGCACTTAAAGGGCGTTATATAATAACTTAAGTGCGTGGTCAGAGGAGTCGGAGAACTTTGACCAGGAAGTCAGGCAGGGAAGAACAGTCATCGTGGGTCAGGCCTGACTCAGGGCGTGCGACTGCTTGCAGCGGGGAGGAGGTTGGGCAGCCTCTGAGTCTTGGAACAGAGCTGTATTGGAGACTGCCGATTTAGGATTTCTTCCCAAATGTGATGGTGATGGAGAAGCATTAAACTACAAACAAGACAATCTATGTCAATCTATGGCAAGTGCTGGGGAGGCTTGTCCTGAGAGCTGCATGGAGAGGTGCTTCACGACCTTTGCTCTAGGTGGTAAACATCTGCTTGTGGGCAGAGCTGAAATAGGATTGAGCAGATGATGTTCAAGTGCTTCCCTTGTCCCTCAAACCCCAGCTATCACCACAGCCTTCAGCAAAGACGGCACAGGGTCACATCTTTGCATTCAGCTGGCATAGGTGCAGCAGCACCTTGCAGGACAGGAGGTAGTGGATAAAGTCCAGCCATGCACAACTGCACCTATGCCTCGTGGAAAAGCTCCTGTCCATACTGTGTTCCAGAGTCGAGCCTTTCCTTGCCACCATCACTGGAGCATGCCCAAAGTCGGCGGTGAGTTTGCGTGTCTGCCTTGTAGCTATGCTAGGTTGCAGCATGAAGCTAGCCCCTCCACTCCCACCCCCCACCCTGTGTTTTCTAGGTGCATCATAGATGCTATTCAATACAGCTGGGGGTAGAAGAAAATAGTCTTGTCTGGTGCTGTTTTGTCAAAATGCAACCAGGACAAGTGCAAACTAATTAGAAATCTAGACAACTCCCATATAAAACGCAATGATGCGTCATGTGTGTGCCAACATGCGAAGTCATTACTCAGTTGTTGTTCATGCAAAATTCCCACTGAGTAAGGTCAGAGTAATCACCTCAGGATCTAGCCCTCCTGTGTTCCTCTCCTGTTGCCATAGCGCTTTCCATTTGATGAGCACCAGGTACTGTCTGATCTCGGCTGGGTGTATGTCTCATGTTCATGGCTTTGCTGAATCAAGGCGAGGCTTGGCATGGCACCTGGATGTCATCTGTCCTTTCTGAGAGGAAACAAAACCTTGTGGGCTTCTGCACGCCCCTCCATCCCTGCGCCGTGTTACCGAAATTACCACAGCAATTAGGCAATGCCATCTGGAGGTTGCTGCCTATCAGAGTGATCACAGTGCATTTGTCCTCGTTATCCCTTCATTTCATCTTCCCCTGCCTTTCCATACTAGTGGGCAGGCTAACTGGCGGCAGCTGGTGCCATGCCCTTCACCCACTCTCCACCAGAAGCCCAGCTGGGTTCCTCCCTGCTCCCAGCACCTGCTGGGCGGTGAGGGAGGAGGGCCAGTGCCTGGGCACAGGCTCACCCAGCATCGGGGCCCTTGCTGCCAGTCCTGCTGTAACCACATACTGCCTCGGCCCCTGGCCTCGCAGAGGCAGGTGCGTGTCTTGCTCCACTTGTACGTGTTTGGGGCGGGCGTGCACCTGGGGTTCCTCCTGTGCTCCCTGAAGATCAGTAATAGTAGAGCTGTGGTATTTTTGGATGCTTTTTCTTTTTTTCTTTGGAGAATTGCTTCTCTAGTGCCCACCTGTTCTTTCCTGCTTGAGGCCTCTGGTGTCTCTGGAGGTCTACAGGGTTGGTCTGGCTCCCTTATTGTGGGTCAGCTTTCAGGATGCGGAACAAAGGTTTTGATACGCAGATGGAAAGAGAAGGTCTGGCACTTTTTATTTTTCTTTTGAGGGGGTAGGTTCTGTTATGGCCACAGTCCTTTCAGTAGCCTGGGTAGCCCTTAATGCCAGTGCTCTAAATGCTGCTAGGCATGAACTGTGTGCTTATCCCTCTGTTTCCAGGATTTTCAGTTCCCTACATCCCTCTCCCTCCACTCTGTCATCTCCTTATGGGGATGTATAGCATGCCTAACTTAAATATCAGGGTCACCCTGATATTCACCCATTGGTCCCCATTCACCGTACTGGGCAGAGCTGCCTACATCTCGCCGGACCCTGTACTGTGTGGTTTACCTCCTGGCTTTTTCAGACCTGCCCCACACCAGCTCCCCTCTTCTCTCCTTTCCTCCCTGGGCTCTACCCAGCTTTACCTTACAGACAGTCAGAGAGATATGACACACAGCTGTCTTCAGACCTTACCTCACTTGGCTGATGACCTCTTCACAATTAACTTCAATGTGAGCTAGCACAGCAAGAAGGAGAGGAAGTTTTAGGAGGGCTTGAGAGAAAATGTCATCCTCTGTGGCAATGGCAAAGGAAAAAGGATTTGATTTACAGCAAAGGCAAGCTGCAAGATGGACCTCTAGACAGTTAGCAGGAAATTAATGATAAAAACAGAAAGGTGCAAATTTTGGCCTTGATTCTTCTGTTGCTTGTCTGCATCTGATCAAGGGTAGTGAGAGATCAGCCCTGCGAGCTGTAGCTGTGCCTGTCTGACGTCCCTTTCTGTGCTCTGCCTCTGCTGGACATTGATGTCTCTGCGCTGGAGCAGCATGGAGGGCAGGAGGTCTTACAGACTAGCTGCTGCTCTGTGTTGTCCAGCCCGGTTCCTGAAATCCGTAATGATGGCGGGATTGTGTTAAGATGCTGTGAACCTCGGTGGGTGCAGGTGGGGTGTAGGTAATTTTCTGGCCCATCTTCTGAGAAGAGATACACATTGAAAAAGAGCGTGGAGCGTGTGTGAACGTGATGTCTTGTCCAGGGCTTATTCATAGACAGGACAGTTCCCTTCACTCTCTTGTATTTAATATTGGTTTTCTCTTTATGTGCCCTTGGCTTGATGGAGATAAACCTTTTAACACTGCATAAGAGCAACACTTTGGAAGGAAGCGTCTCCAGTTATGCTTGTGTGGGTATTATGTGTGGCTGCTGGGAAGGAAAAGGCCTGTCCTTTAGAAGATCCAGGGAAACCAGTTATTAGCAAGATTAACGGAAAGGGTGGGGTTCCTCATTACTCCACTCCTTTCAGCATCTCCTATCTGCCTCCGGAGTGCATCATGGTGATATCAGCCTTTCTTAATACAAAACTCAGTGTCACGCACCCAAGATTACACCACAGGTAGCTAATTCAGTGGGTTTCTGACACTGCAGCCTATCTGATTAAAGCGGCAGTGGAGCGATCAATGACAGCAAATTAAGCTGTTTAGGTGTCGAGGAGCTTTTGGCATTATGGTGTAAACTTTAAATGATATTCAAGGATTAAAACCCGGGAGACTGATCTAATTAGCTGAAGTTTATCCTGTGAGTCGTTGGGCCATAATGACTTAGAGATGCTGAGATGAAATGCCTAATGGCCAGTTTTCCCTGTGGGAAAGTGAGAAATTAATTGGTTTTGGTATGTGCTACATGACTCTTCTGTGTGCTTTTCTGATGGGTTCTGTCCAGTCTAAGGAATATGCCATTGTGGAAAGATGCATAAACTTTATCGCTTTTCCAAGCAAGTATGAGTTTTCCCCTTTTACTTGAGGAAAAGTGTCTTTATCTAGTTTCTGCCTTTATTACGGAAGTTACCACAAAACTTAATCAGAGGAAGCATATTTTCAGTGGTGGGGCTGTTGAGAAATTAGTACTTCTGAAGTCCAGTGTTGACATTTAAATCACGTGTGGGAATAAGTTGTCCCCATTTCTGGCAAAACAAAACTCAGTTATTTCTATGGAAAACTCTCCAGAAACCTTTCATTTTGATAGTATGGACATCTTACACTGCTGTTATACAGGTAAACATATTTTAACAGAGAAAATGTAGTTTAAAAAAAATCAACCTATGTAGACACTTTTTCCATTCCATTTTGTTAATCTGAAAAATTGTTTGATCTCCTCCTTTCTTGAAAACACATCAAACTATTTCTGCAAAACTTTTTAAACTATTTAAACCGACTTTTAAAATAGAAAACTCTTCCCTCAGATATTTTGCTCAGTTTTATGTAGCGTGTGAGTGTCCAGGGTTTTGGATTCTGAGAGGCTTCGGATGGGTGGCTTCAGATGAATTTTAAGGGACTCAGCACTCCTCAGCATGAGTCTCACGATATTTACCCAGCAGTGAGACAAGCAGGTGTAATTATATTGCCTTTATCATTTTCTCATAGCTGTCTTGCTGATAAGCTGTCCTTGGTGGGAACTGCTCATGCACATTTGATGATGAATCAGCGTGTGCGTGCACACGTGTGTACACACAGAGACATCAGGGCTGCCTGCTGGTACCGTTCCCACCCAGCCTCAGAGCCAGGGGGGACTTGGAGCTCTTGCTGTCAGTATTAAGGTGGTTTTTGAGCTGCTGTTGGTATTGTGGATTTCTGATGCGATTCAGTCGTGGCTTAGGACTCCTCTCTCTCCCTCTAATCCTTCTATCTTGACCATACTTGGCTCTGTGAAATGAGGTCCTTCAGAGCTGACCCATGCTTCAGATGGCTTGGCACGCAGGCTGACCCCTTTCTGTAAAACTTTGAAGTAAATCGCCTTCTCTGAGTGCCATTAGGCTCTGTCCTCCTGACAGCTGCCTCTTGCCTGTGTCTTTCTGCCTCTAAACACAGGGGCTGTGTATGTGCAGAGGGTCCCAGTCGTTCTACTCTGTCTTGGGCTCACCGCATGCCCTTTGCTTGGCTGCAGTTATGGGAAGAAGGTTTTGATCCTCAGTCAGTGGATGCAGGGAACAGAGGATAATGTTGAGGGCTGTGTTCAACCAACGCATGAACAGATAAGAGAAGTTAAGCTCTCTTTGAAGGTGAGGTGAAAAAAAATATGTCTCTCAATGACAGTGAGAAAGTGATATAAGGATTGAAAATAATTGCTTGCAGCATAAGGAATGAAAAATGTCTCAGGTCTAGATTCTTTCCTATGTCTAATAATTAACTGTAAGATTTTTATGTATGAGATATCTTGGGTTTGATAGTGCCTTTGACCTACTTATGTGACAAACTTATTACTCTGTGTCTAAATAAAACTTCTGATGATAAGTAAATGATGCTGTTCCCAAGTGAAGTGTATGCAGGTTATTAGCTAACTCATTTTCCAGCCTGGGAGACAGACGCTGGAGTGAAAGCTGAGCATGAACTTGCTACTGTAAGCGTCAAGCATTGCTCACAGGCTGTTAAGTCAACTTCCTGTTCCCCAGTTCTCTTCTTTGCCAGGTTTTCTCTCAAGCGATACATTTTCAAGCCTTCCCACCTCTCTCATTCCTCTTTCCATCAGCACTGCACCTCCTATTGAGCTTCCTCATACGTTTAAAATGCTGCCCGTGTTTCTCGTGGCCAGGAAATTCACCATTCTCCTCCACATCATTGCTGGGGAGGAAGAGCAAAAGTATTGAGGAAGATGCGAGGAGCTGAAGTTTACTTTTTTTTTTTTGTAATGAGCTTGGGGTGGTTATTTTATAGGCAAAACCTTTAATTTGCTCAGAATGTATATGCGTGTCAATATGCATTTCATGAAAACTAAATCCTCATTCCTGTTTCCTTTTTAACTGGCACTTTCAATATATACTTAGTGTATTGGCAGAGACAAACACTTTCTCTTTAATGCTTCCTCCCACTTTTTGACTCTTCACTCTGTTCATTTCCAACATCTGATCAGCCAATTTATTTACTTAAGGTTTTTCAAGATTAAAATATGATTTGACAGATGTATCAAAAGATGCTATTCAAAAAATCAGGAATATTGAGATTTTTGAGAGTCCTCACATCTATCTAAACTTTTGTTTTGAAAATTAATATAATATAATGAATTATTTTGGAGACATTTCATGTAATGGATACTTTGTCAGGCTTCCCTTCTTGGTATTTGTTTTTCCTTAACCAGAAATTCTTGTTCTTAAGAGCTGTTTGTCCAGTGCCATTTTTATACTCCTACCATTATCTCCCATGAATACTCTTTAAGTATTTAACTGGTGCTGGAGACTGTGCCGTGTTTAAAAACAATTACATTAATTCCCATATTTTTCACATAATGCAGTGTGTGAAGTCTACACTGAAGACTACACTGTAGTCTGCAACTAATGGCTAAATACTGTACGTGTGTGCAGTGAAGATTAAGCTGCGTGGAGTATGGAAAGTGCAGAAACTCGGGTGGAGGGGAAAGGCTTCTGTTTTACTAGAATGGGGTGAGAAACCTTCTCCTTACCTGGGGCTGTAGAGGGCTCTTGGGTACCATGTTATTGGCTGTTGCAGTAGCACACACCCGTCTGTTTCCTTATCACCCAGACCCCGTGCAGTGCCACGGACCTGAGATACGAACGCGGCTACAACCAGTGGGCTGTGTGCCCCTTCTCACCCAGCACCTCCCACCCCCAGCACCAGGATTCTTCAGCCTGCTGAGCCAGAAGTTGTTGGGGCATGCCGTAGACCCCATGCAGCACTAAGCTGCCCTAAGCCGGGTGTCAATCTGCATGGAGTTGGGAAGGGAGATTCCCAGAGCGTCCTTTGGGACAAAGGGGTGGAAATGGAGACTGAGCATCAGAAGGGGTGAGGAACAGAGCATTGGGTTATGCCAGAAAAGTCATCATCAGGGTGGAGGTTTGTCACCGCTGTGTAGAGAGTCAGTTTTCAAAACGAGTCTAGTAAGGAAACAGTTGAGTTCTAGCCCTGTGCGTGCGATGAGAGCTGTGCGTGCCCAGGTGTATTCCCCGGTGAAAAACAGCACCTGTGGTTGTGGTAGAGGGAGAAGCTCATCAGTTTGGAGAGGGTAATGGCAAGAGAGGAGCGAGATCCAAACTGGTGTGTGTACAGGCAACGTGTGGCAAAATGATAGCTGTGTCATCCTGGCAGAGGGGACGCAACCCAGAAAAGATGATCTAAAATATGAAGGAATAAATTAACTTGGAGGAGGCCATGGTTCCCTGGCAGGACAGCAGCCAGCCAAGCCATGCGGATGTAACAGAGAGAACATGTTGCCTTTAGCCTCACTCTAGGGTGCCAGATTGGGTAAAACTCAGATTTGTTAAACTGGGATTTAATTTCTAATTCTCCTGGAGTAGAAAATTCGGAGTTAATCTTGTTCTTTTTTTCATCCCTCTTGACACCCTTGAAAGGAAAAGTAACCAGCTGAGGTTTCAAGTGTCTGACACCAGTCCTGATGCAATGGCAATACGGGATAAAATAACAAGTTGCAAATCCTGCCTGGGAGCGTGGAAGATTGCTGATGCCGTGCTGCGGGACACAAGCTGCTGCCAGTGCCCGAACTATGGCTTCCCGGGTGGCAGTTGCACCCTTTTAGTCTGTGGTGTGGGCATTACCTTCGGTGTTACTGGCTCATCAGCAAGAGCTGCTGAGCCAGTTGCTGTCTATTTAGGTGGGGTTCCCAGCCCATCTCCCAAGGAAATCAGAGTTGTGTTAAGGCACAAGCTAGAAGTCTTGCTGGGGTACGGAAGAAGTGGCAGTTGTAATAGGAGAAGCATATGCAAGGGAAGGTCTTGTGGGAGAAGAAAGGATGAGAGTCAGGTTTCTCTCTGCTGGTTAAGGAGCAGACCATCAACCTGCTCACTTTTTTTTTTCCATTGTCAATGTGCTGATGGTTCGTGGTCTTTGACATGATGTAAATTCCTGTTCTCGGTTGATATCTCCATCCGGCGGGTCTCTGTGCCATAACTAACAGCTGCTGGAAACACTGAACCTGGTCTTCAAAACTAGACACCTCCCACTGTTTTCGATTTGTTCTGGAGACTTGTATACAAACGTATTCTACACACGCACCTGAACTGTGTGGTGGGTGGCTGTGAAGAAACTGTCTCGCCAAGTTCTTTACAAGTACTCATGCAGTCATGCACACAAACCCTCCAGCTGTAAAAGGGAAAGCCAAAGTACTGTGATAGGAGGATCCGAAACAGATCTCTGTGGTATGGGAAGGTACGAATGTGATGATTATTTATTTTAAGGCAGCTATCATGCCTGTCTGAGGGGTGGGACCTTGCAGTAAACAAACATCTTGCTTCCCCAAAGGTCTGTTGAAGAAGCAGTCACGTTACTCCAGTGCAGTAGAAACAGCTCCTCTCAGAAATGGGAGGCAGCTAATAATGGACTGGCTATTTCAGTATCACTCCTGATTAATAGAAACTGATTTAACAATCCAAAGGTGGGAGTTAATTGAGTGATCATAAAATAAGCCAGGTCACTGCGATAAGAATCGTGGATTTCGGGAAAGGAATGGAGCTGGTTGGTTGTTATCTGGGACAAAAGTCTAAAGGGTAAAGGATGACTGGCAATAATGTACTGTATTCAAAACATGCTAGTAGATTTTCCTGGTGTGGCAGCCAGCTGGAAATCTTTGTCTGAAATGCCCTGCAGTCCCTGGAGGGGAGCTCAGTACAGGCGGCTGCGCTCCCAGTTCGGGATGTGGCACAAACTCAAGCGTGGGGAACAGCTGCTTGGCAGCAGTGAAGCAGAAGGATCCAGTTGTGAACAGAGGACGGAGGATGTCCAGCTGTGATGCGAATTTGGCCTTCAGCAAGAACGGCTAAGGTCTCAACGGGCTTGTGCTCCTCTATGGGCGCTCTGGCTTTGTGTTTTGAGATTCCAACACGTTGTATCTTGAGTGTTTCACATCCGCAGGAATG
>NW_010402180.1:21997-23719 GCF_000710305.1 Buceros rhinoceros silvestris
AAAATCAAGATTAGGGTGATTGATACAGTGCTGTTTGTTTGCTAACCCGTCTACAAAAAGTATTCTGCTTTGTAGTGGGCTCTGAATTATAAATGAAAGTAGCCTGATGTCTGTGTCTGCTCTGGAAAGTGTGTAGTGTAGCCGAATGCTCAAAGGCCCTCCGAACAGTGCTGATGTGTTGGCCTGTGTGCAGTCTGGGCACACAAGAGAGCACTCAATTTTGCTATAATGATTTTATTATAATAATAATAATGATGTACAAAATTAGATATTTGAGAGAGATCTCACGTAATTGGCAAAGTCCTCCAATTCAGCTCTGCTTTTGTTTCGTAGCCCTTTTACACCCTAAGTATGTTCTGTTACCTAACGCTAGTGGTTCCTTTTACTGTTACAATGCTAGATCACGAAGACAAATATGCGCCATGTCCAGCTTTTCCTGCTCAGGGAGTAATTTTTTCCATGACGTCTGATCCTTTTCTTTTGCTGAACTGTCAGTAAAGCCAGACCACTTTGGCTTGGCATTTAGCCCACATCCACCTACATATTTTTCTTAACAGCAAACAAACTAATTAAATGCCTTTATCTTAGGAGGCATTCCTTTCTCTCAGGTAGTTACTGATTAAAAAACTAAATACAACTTCTCACTGTTTTGAGAAAACAAGAGATGAGTCAGTGTGTTCACAGCCTGGTTTATTATTAAATAAGAAGCCAGGATCAAAAAATGAGCAGGGTGGAAAAAAATGTTACTGCCATTGTATTATGTTTTGTGGCAAGTAAAAAGAGTCTGTTCTCACTCCACTGAGCATTTCCAATATCTATTAAAATTCATGAGCATTATATTTGCACATGAAGGTGGACAGGTGTACGTAAATGAGGTCCCTCATGAAAGATGAGTGCAATAAACTGTTAATTTATAAACCATAGTTCGTATTGCTTCATGTTAGGCATGTGCTTCAGTAGCCTTTCCAGTAATGCTAACCTGAAGCAGAAAGGCAATTATTCGACAGAGGTTCTCCAAATATAATAATGATAACTCTACTAATTGAAGTCTTTTGTCTTCTTTTTAACAAAAAAAAAAAGAAAAATTGTAGACTGATTATTTGGAGATGGAAACATTTACAGAGATCGTCTAGGTCAATGCCTGCTATTGGGGAGGTTGTGGAGCATAACTGTGTGCGCACTCTGGAAGTTACAGCTTCCAGGCAGTGTCCCTGATGGTTTGTCTGTGTTCCCTGTATACGGTATAGTCTTGTCTAGTGGGTGTCAGGACATGTCTGGGCTGCAGAATAGCATGGAGTAAAAAGGGAGCAAGTGGCAAAAAGCCTGGCTGGGTCCTGCCATGGCAGTGTGGGGGGCTTATGCCCAGGTGGCCCCACGTGCTAGGGCTGGGAAGCAAAGATGCTGCTAGAGAGCCGTGTGAAGGTCAGTGGTTCTGCTGGTGTTAACCTGAACTAGTTGCTATGGACTTCTGGACCTGAGCAAAAAGGTCATGCAGCACTGCCACCTGAGTGCTGACAGCAGCACCCTGATTGATGAACCCACGTTACCAGCCAGGCACTGAGTGCCGAGTGTGTATCAGTGAGCTCTCCCCAGGGCAGCATCCGCTGTGTTGCTCTAAGCTTAAGAGAAAACAACAACAAAGAGGTCTTCAGTCCCTGTTGTCTCTTTCCCTAATATTACGCCCTGTTCTAAGCTTGACCATGTTTGTCTGGAGAACAATTT
>NW_010402180.1:23790-26139 GCF_000710305.1 Buceros rhinoceros silvestris
CTGTTCTAAGCTTGCCCATGTTTGTCTGGAGAACAATTTGTGCCCCAAGACAAACCAGGAGATGCTTGCTGCTATTACCAGCAGCCCTCGTTCTGCCTTGGGAGGGGCTGCAAAATCATCTCTTGGTTTTTTTAATCAAACTTCAGCTCCAGCTGTTGAAGCAGTCTTTACTCACAACAGACCTATTAAGTTATTTGCTTTGCTACTGTATATGCAGGAGATCCATACATGCCCCACAGTTAGATAGAAGCCATCCAGACTGACACCAGTATTTATGCAAATTTGAAGGATTTATCATTTGGCGTAGAATTTGGGTAAAATTGCCGTGGAGTAATATCCCAGCAAACTCCCCCTGCCCCAGAAAAAAGCAGGAGCTATTGACTTCCAGTGGCACCACCTCTAATCCTAGCTTTCAAGCACTGAATGATTCAGAAGCAGGCTGAGATCTTCCATGCATTGTTTTGATCCCTAATCCTGCCCAATCCTCGTCCTTTGATATATAATAGAGGGCTGCTGGCAGCTGCGGTGAGTGGCTGCTGTTTGTTGAAGGGTGGTTAGGAGACACCAGCTGCCAGAGCTGCTGCGGTGCGTTAGCATTGGGCAGGAGAGAGTCAGCGTGTCCTGAAAAAGGAGATTTATTGCTGGAGCTGGGAAGACCCCATGGGTGGAACAGACGAGTTTGGCCCGATAGTGCTCACTGAGATGGTGAGAAGGGCTAAACAACCCTGACAGCATGGCACCAGCTCCTATCCTGCCTTCCCGCTGGACCAATTACAGCAGGAAAACAGGCTCTTCCAACTCCAGCGCTGAGTGTGTGCCCATAGACACATATGTAGTAGCCCCTGCCTCACCACAAAAATGGTCGAAAAGTCATTAGATCTTTTTAATGCCAACCCTCCTCCTGCCTGTCTGAGCTTTGCAAATCACTTGGGCCCCTCAAATCCTGCCGTTCCTAGTCCTGGCCCTCATCTTAGCACAGGACCTCCATGAGCTCATCCTTATGAAAAACAATTAAGCCCTTCAGGGTGCTGTGCAGGCTGTCATCCTGGGCACTCAGATTTACCTCCTGATAAAACAGGAAGCTCCTCAGATACTATTGAATAAGTTCTGGCCCTGCCCTAAGCTTTCTGGGGCGTTTCCACTGCCTTTGGGCTTTGATTAGCCCTGGTGCCACATGGGTGGGGATCTGTGGCTCCTGTGTCTGAGGGACCACATGGAAATATAAGGGTCGAAAGAGCTGCATGGGTCACTATATGCATGTGCCTTCGAGGCTAAACAAGTGAGGGTGGCATCCTGAGGGAAAAACAATAAACATGGCAGGAGGCATAATGGGTAGGGTTTGGCTTAGCATGGGCTGAAGACCTCGTGGGCTTCGTGTTCCGTTCTGCTGCATGTTTCAAGGTAGAATGGCCACCATGGGAGTGAAAGAGTCCTCATTCATTTTGTACTGTCTCAGGCTCTGTAAGCAAGGATAACAAACCTATTGTTAGGGCTCAGACTGGCTCATGAAGAGCTGTAATTTCTGTTTGCTTCTTGTAGTCCTGTAAAACCTAAGAGTTAGCATCACGTGGAGCAACAGGGTCATTGCTCAGCTCATCATCACTGGACTAGAGTGTTAACAGCGGAAGCTGAAGAGGTTGCTAAGCATCTGCAGAGCTGCTCTGGCTAAAATAAGGGTTGCATCGCGTGGTCAAACTGGCTTTGATTTGCTGAGGAGTGGGATGAGATTGTTCTGTAAGGCTAAAATAAGCTGGTGCCTCCTGGCATGAATCCAGCGTTGATTGTTCTGAGCCAGATTCAACTCATTGAACAGGCATTATGGTTTGTACCTAGCATACAGGAAACTACAGCGTCAAAGCGGACAGGGTTGTGGCCTAGGCTTAAACAAAGGGTAAGGCAGGTGTTAGGTCTCAGAAAAGCAGAAGTTATCCTCCTTGTTGAGAGAAGTAAGTGGCAAGCTTGGCTGATCACCGAATATGAGGCTGGTGTGAGGAGTGCTGAATGGACTCTCTCTGTTTAGGACAAAGAGAAATGGTAGAGTGTTACTGGGGTAGCTGAGAGTTACTTGTTCCTGCTAATACCGCTGGCCTGCATTCACCTTCGAGGCAATGTCGCTCCGGTTATTTCTTTCGATCCTGTGGTTCTTAACCCTGACTCTGGTTTTAGCAGAACAGCCCGATGCAAAGCACGTGCCGATAATCCCTGCTGGCACCCTGCTTGCCCTTAGCCTCTAGGCTGCATTTGGACCAGTTCTGAACTTCCTCAGACCCACCTATACCGCTGCGGTGTTTTGACCCTGGCTGGATCCCAGGTGCCCGCTATCACTCCACCTCCTCAACTGGACAAGGG
>NW_010402181.1:0-4917 GCF_000710305.1 Buceros rhinoceros silvestris
AAGGGGGATGAGGGGGGCAAGAGGGGGAACAAAAAACCCAAACCAAAAAACAAACCACCAAAACCACGCCAAACCCAAAGCAGCAGATATTAACTTGTGTTTGGGGATTTAGCCATTTGAGTAAATACTGAACTTTCAAAAAACACCAAAGTGCAAAGGAGTGCAAGGAAGAGTCAAAACTAAGGCTCACATGAGCTGATACATCCACACAGCACAATGTTGTTCTAAACACACAGAGTAATTTGCGTTCAGAATTTGCATTTATATGGCCCAGAGCCTAGACTAATATGTCCTGCTATCAGCACAGCTTGTTAGCTCAGGCTCAGTGCCAAACTGTCAGGGCTATATAGCACCAGGCTCTGGAGCAGTCTCTACACTATACTTACCATGCTGTATTAGCAGGCTCTAGGAGAAAAAACATCTATAGATCAGATGCTCCTTTTGCCGCTTAGGTACTCTTGAAAGCCCTGTCTCTATCTCTTTACATCTCTTCTCTCCTTTCAAGTTTTTCAGGCTATTTCCTTGTAGTCATGGCAAGAAAATTCTTAGCATGGAAAACGTTAGCAGCCACCTCATTACTTGTTTTCCTGCAGCTTGTGCCAGATGGGTTTCCTCCTACCTATCCAACCTTTATTACAGGGACAAAAGAAACTCTTCCTTTGTGCTTGACATTCCTATCACAGAAACACTGGCTCTCAGTTTGTTGGCATTATGTACATCAAGTATCAAGACAGGCTAACCACAGCTCCAGTAGCAAGGGCAGTTGATTCTTTTCTTCCTACACAAACAACTAAAAAGAAACTGCTTCTGCCTGCCAAGTCTGTCTTCTTGTAAGGACACTGGTGTTTTCAGACAGATTTATTAGTACAATACGTATCACGTTTCAAAAGCATGGGTTTGAGAAAACTTTAGAGGTATCTCCTGAAAAAAAAGTGAAAGGAGTTTGTCTTGTAAAGGATATAAACCAAGCTGAAGTATCAAATTACTCTGGGAATAAAAAAACCAGCATTTTTTCCAGGAATCAAGAGTAGCCACTCCAAAGGTGTGAGAACTGAAAGCGCTATGGCTTGGCAAAGAGTCATAAGAATGACTAAAAGACTGGAAGACAGAAAGAGTATTGGAAGAGTGAACAGTTGAAGGGTAAAATGCTAAAGACATTCCTTTAAATGCTCTCTAGCTATGCATTAATTACTAACTTCTACTGTTTGAACAGGAATCACTGTTGGCTACAAATGAAATACATAGATCCTTACCCTCAACAGCCAGCGACACAATGCCTTGTGTGTCTTCAACACCGTACATGACATCACAGCGATACACCCCTGCATCACTTGCACGCATCTTGGAGAAAGTCAGCGAAGCATCACCACTCTCCTCTGAATGGGTTGGAACAGACACTCTGTCTTTGTAGCTTTGACCGATTTTGATGTTACCATTTTGGGCCACCAGGACTGTGGTTTCCTTTGCATCTTTTCCACTTTTATCCAGTTCAACCTTTGACCATTTGATTCGAAGATACTCAGCTGCATAGCTGGAGGAGATAGTGGGTGTGGTTGAGAAGAAGCATGGCAGGACTGAAGTTCCAGAGAGAGATCCCTTTACCAAGGTTTTTTTTTCTGCTTTAACTGGAAAAGGGAGAGAGAGGTGGAGAGAAAAGAGAAATAACATTAGTGGAACAGCAAAATCAAAACCAGATACACTTAATTGTTATTTAACAATTCACAGGCATGCCAGACCAGAAATCCATGAACCTTAGCTGATTGGTAACAAGACTAAAAAAAGAGTTTGCACCAATACCCTAGGCTGCTGATGAAGCAGTGAATTAAATGGACTTTGTTTTTTTTTCCACTCTCCATAGTCACTAAGTTACTGACTTTCTTCAAAAACTGTTTTGAAATTTTAAATGACAGATAAACTGTCTGAGCTGTGGGGTTTTTTTACTTCATAGGAGGAAGACTGCTCTGAAAGACGGTGAGTTACCCCGCAACTCTTGCTGACCAGAAGCATACATACAGGGGAGCTACTGATGTTTATACCTTGAATTACCTCACAGTAGCTTGTTCCCTTGCTCCTGTCTTAGGAGTAAAACACAGCCCACAACTTTGCGCATATGACATCCCTTACTCTATCATTTTTTCAAGGGTTAACTCTTCTTTTTTGCAAACATGCTGAAACAAAAGCCAGTGAGATTCTCCGGAAGAGTCATTCTTTTAAAATTATTTCCTTTAGCCTCGGGGACTTTAAACGCATTGCAGAAATAAAGCATTTCAGGATGTTAAGAGCAAAGAAGGAAGTAAAGCGCACAGAAAGTCCCTACGTGGCTCAGAATTGACGTGATAGGACCTGTATCATTTTTTATGACATCTCCAGCTGCAAATGCTTTACAGTGAAGTGCTTCCATTTGACATTATCCTGAGGGGGAGGTTGACTACTCTTCACTCAACCTGCACACAGCAAACACCTGAAGAGAGGATTTCTGTTAGATTTATTTTTTTATATGATGTTATTTCACTGTACATAATGGCTTAATGAAGATTAAAAGCTGATGCACAACAGTATCTATCTTACCTCCTTCACTGTCCTGCACTCTAACAATTTTTGAAAGGTGCGACATGCTGATCATTAATTTGGAGCAACCTAAGAATCAAAGTTTAGAAATACAGTAACTGCAAATTCTAGCCACCAGAGTGATACATGAAATAGGAGACACCAGCGCATGAAAAATATCTGGTTGTTTATCTATCATTAAAAATATCATCTCTCTGTAAAGAGTAGAGTATTTTTTGGAGAAAAAGAAAAGATATTAATAAAGCAAATATTGCTCATTATCCTCATGTCCTTCCCATATACCTAACTTCCCATATACCTAACTAAAAATTCTTGAGAACACAATGCAGTTACACTCAAAACTGATTAGACCAGAGAGAGTATAACAACAATGGAGTAGTGCTGTGTCAAAATAGCTGCAATTGCACTCAAAGCTCAGCTGAAAGGTTCAAATTGGAATCATACTGTCATAGAATCACAGAATGGTTTGAGTTGGAAGAGACTATCAAATCTCATCTGGTCCAGCTCTCCTGCAGTGAGCAGGGACATCTTCTACTAGATCGGGTTGCCCAGAGCCTCATCCAGTGCGACCTGTAATGTTTACAAGGACTGGGCACCTACCACCTCTCTGGGCAATCTGGGCCTGTGTCTTACCACCCTCACTGCAGAAAATTTCTTCCTTATATGTAGACTAATTCTCCCCTCTTTTAGTTTAAAACCATCACCCCTTGTCCTGTCACAACAGGCCCTGCTAAAAAGACTGTCCTCATCTTTCATGTGGGACCCCTTTAAGTACTGAAAGGCCATGATAAGTTCTCCCCGGCACCTTGTCTTCTCCAGGCTGAACAACCTCAACCCTCCCAGCCTGTCCTCACAGCAGAGGGATTCTAGCCCTCTGATCATCCTTGTGGCTATCCTCTGCACCCTCTCCAACAGATCATGTGCTTTGCGAGCTGAGTCTTCCAGAGCTGGACCCAGCACTGCAGGTGAGGTCTCACCAGAGCAGAGCAGAGGGACAGAATCTCATCTCTCGATGAGCCACGCTTCTTTTGATTCAGCCCAGGACACAGTTGGCTTTCTGGGCTGTAGGAGTAAATTGCTGGCTCACATCTAACTTTCCACCCACTAGTACCCCCAAGTCCTCCTCTGCGAGGTTGCTCTTAATATTATCATCCCCCAGCCTGTATGGGTATCGAGGATATCTGATATTTGAGCACATTTACCAGCAAGATGCTCATTCTGTGATTCAGACATTTGGTGAGGTTATCATTCTCCCATTAACTCATAAACAGAGACCTCTGATGGTACAACTCACATTTAATATTCAAAAACACAAATCTGTTCATACACTTCTGGCTCAGACCTAGCAAGAATCTATTTATAAACCAGGAAAAGACAAAAAACGGGTCCAATATAGAAACAAAGACTGGAGAATTCACAGGGCTTGAAGAAAAATCCTGTGGGAGTTACTGAAGACAGAAAACTAGCTAAAAAGCTCTGATTGCATACACATTTCTCTAGGGGGTTATGATTATTTTTGCAAGGAAATAAAACCTTAGCTCACCCAGAGTCACTTGACTGCTAAAAACTAGAAAGGAATGATTTTATTCTAAAGATGTACAATATGGAAACACCACTGCCTTTTATATCACCTTTCATTTCTTGAAACTTCACTGAGCTACAGTGGGGTGGTGATAAAGAAACACAATGAATACTCAGTCCTATCAGTTGTGATGGAACTACTGCCAAATTGCACAGGTGGGAGATTAAAATCAGTCTCAAAATATTTAGTATTTATTACGATCGCTTGTCATCTATATACATTACAGGAACATTTTAAATGAAAAATGACCTAGTTATAATTATTCTGACTGACAGAACTTTAATAAACTCTTGAGAACATTGTTTCTGGTTAAAAGTGATCTGGAATATTAGCACTGAACCCTGAGGAAATTTCGTCTTTTTAAAATCTGTGTCTTCACATCAGCAGACTGCAATCCTTGCCAAACAACACGTCACCATAATACGCAAACTAGATCTATCCTAAATTTGGCTACATACCAGAACAGGAGATCATTTAGCTACAGACATGCCCATCTTGCTGTAGAAAACATTATAACACACTATATAAATGCACTTTTTATTTTGATGAGAGCAGGACAGAAGAAGAGGTGAGAAATTTTCTCTACTGAAAAAAAAAAAATCAAAACCTGGGGCTGAAACATAAGATTAAGTGATGTTCCTGCACAGTTCCAAAAAGCTTGATTTCTGGCAGCAGCCGAATTAATTAGTCAATGAGAATTTACTGGAATGCAGAAAGCATCAATATCTTCTATTAATCCGTATATCTTTTGTTCTTTTAGCACTTTC
>NW_010402181.1:5029-8167 GCF_000710305.1 Buceros rhinoceros silvestris
CTTAGACTCCATGTTATGTCTCCTCATCAGCCACTATCCACGGTGTATGAGAGACTGTACCTTAGAAAGGACATGGTGGGCAAAAATATGAACAAAACATTTCACAACTGTTTGTAAATTGGAACACAATCTAAGCAAAGCAGGTATTTGCCAACAGTGTTTTATACCATATCTCCAACTCACCATGTAAGACCTAAAATACTTGTAACATCATGAACTCTTAAACAAGAGAGTGGTTTTGAAACTACTAAGCTGGTTGATGATAAACATAAGCATTTGTCTTCTGTTGCTAACTAATATGTATCACTCATGCAGAATTAATTAGGGAAAATGCACAGGCAATATAGAAATAAAGTATACAGCTAAGTCCATATCACCTGGCGACAAAGATATATCTTGGCAGAACTCCCAGCAAAGTCAATGGGAGATTTGTACAAGATGATAGGACAACAGACACAGACTCAGGCCGAGAGCACCACAATGCAGTCAGATTACTGGCAGACTCAGGAGACAGCATGCCTTAGCAGTTGGGTATTTTTGTTGTCTTCTCCTGTTTAAATATTAAACATCTCCAGCATCAGAATAAGTAGCAGGAACAGAATGCAGAATGAAAACTACTCCCCTGTGATGTCCTGACAGAAGACGGTCCCATCAGGTCTAACATACTGGGTAGGAATTTTCCACAAGTTATTACTGTTTCATTTTCTCCAAACCTACAGTTATGGCTATGCATTTGGATCAGTTAATCATAGAGATGATGGCATGCGGCACTCTCTTTCTTTAAAAATAAACAAAAATAAGAATTCTAGCTTAACTTTTCACACTTTTTCCCCCAGCAAAACTGGCTTAGGTCCCACCAGTCCACCATTTTAGCTGCAAAGTCAGCTTATTCTACCAATGACACATAGCTTGATAACTTCCTTTTGAAGCGGTAAAAAAACTACAGAACTTCTTGCTTGAGAAGGAAGTCTCTTCCCCTAGAATTTGTATATTTTTTCCTATTGTAAATGTTACAAAACTCTTAAAATAGACTCTAATGACAAAAAGGAAAAAAAGACAAAATTCTGCCTATTTGTATTACATTAACCATAATGAACAGACCAGTAGGACTGCAATGGACAAGAAGTCTGAAGAAAAGAATGTCCGACATGAAGTGACACTGCTTAGAGAAGCAATTTTGCTGTGTAATTAAGCTTAACTGAACATAATGTTGCTACTGAGAATGCAGAAAACCCCCCACATTTATGAGACAAAAAAAAAAATTATCTCATTTATTAGTTCATCAACAACCTGCCTAGACATATGGTATACTGCCCTGCCTATCAGCAGCAACAGAGAGGATCAATGAAATCATGTGTTCTGGCTTCTAACAAGGAGCTTGAGACAAGTCATTCATTAGCCATAAATCTTTTCATGAAGGTAATGATAAATGAAAATGAATGCACCACTTACACAAACTTGCATGAAACTCCAACAGCAGAGGTAGCAGACCAAGACACAAAACCCCTCACTAAGTTCTTTACCAGGGGATTTGTGGTCTGAGAAAGCAGAATGAGAGAAGGAGGCACAAAGTGTTGAAGAACCAACTATTTCCATTCTCTGCAAGAAACTCATGGGAAGCCAGGCAAATGTAAATCTCAGCTGCAGAACTCAACATAACATATGCAGACATCACAGAACATAAACATGATCAAATAAACTGATGTTCAAACTGGTATATTATTTATATACCTTTGAAAGAACATATCACACACTAGGCGATAAGTTCCAGGAGATTTCTACTGTCTTCTGGATTACAGGGCTTTCACCAAGGCATACTCTCTCATGGCATGACAAATGGTTGCTTAAAATGGGTAAGATAAACACCAACATTGATCATAACCACAAGGTCCAGCTTGTAAACTACAGTATCCTAACACCAGCTAGCTCGAAGAGAGTAAATGCCACACTAGCAGCAAGAGTAAACCTTGCTCGAAGTTCTGTCATTAATCCTTCATGTGTACCAGAGCAAACAGCAAAGATCTTGCAGAGGGTCATTCCTGTGGCCCCAGACGCTTACACCATATTTTCTGCTGCCTTACTGACGCACATCTTCTGAGAATTTAAAGCCTTAAAGAAGCCATGCAAGACCATTCTCAATTTGCCCTCAAAGGAAAAATACTTTTCTTGCTACATAGAATCTAACGAGCACATGACATAGACATGCAAGTTATTTGTGAAAGTGACTGTTCACAAAGACGAGAGTGGAGGGGAAAACAAAGATGGGAGTAAGAGTTGCTGGTGAACACATAAAACTTTGCATGCTTATAAATGGCTGTGTTCTAAATTCAGTTTCAGCTTTGTTATAACTTAGCATTAAAACTTACAGATTCCAGGATTTAAACTTTAAAAAGAATTGATTTTGACAGATTTCCCCCATAATTCTCAAAAATTTTAAATTTGCAGAACAATTTTGGTTGAAAGCTTTTTAAAGGAAATGTTGCAGTGCATCATATTGAAGAGACTAATTAAATGTAATTAAATCATTTGGAGTGAACCAATCCATTGTGGGAATGGGAACATGGAAATTTGTGTATCATGAAAGATTTCAGGACTTCAATTTTATATTTGAAATAGCATTTAATAAGAAAAGTTGAAACTTGAGATGTCTAACTCAAACACAAATATATTTTCTTTTCAGAGGTTTTTAAACAAAAGAAGCAGCTGTACTTGTAACGATTGTAATCAAAAGAGATTCCAGGGCCATTGGGCGATTGGTTAAGGCATCAGGAGCCCAAGAGGTGTTCTCCTCAATCCTCTTAGTGGCAGGGAATGAGGAGGGAATAAACAGAAAGACCCGCCAGGTCAGTACCTGGCTCCAAGTCTGGTGTCACCAGCAGGACTTTGGGTTCTTTGATCATGGGTTGCTTTATACCACACCAGGTTTGCTGGCATCTGATGGGGCACTATGTTAAAAGGGGAGGAGGATCCTTGAACAGAAGCTGTCAGGGCTCACTGATGGGGCTTTAAACTAGATTTGAGGGGGGAAACGGATAGAGTCTGCTGAGACTTAACCTAAGAGCTACGCATCAGTGCTAATCGGACAGTGTTCCAGTGAGCTGCTTGGATATGCTGCACCAGCAGAGATTGAGTGCATTG
>NW_010402182.1:0-346 GCF_000710305.1 Buceros rhinoceros silvestris
TTGTGATCAGAGCCCCAGATTCATCAGGTTTGTGCTGGGATCACCAGGGAATCCAGCCTGGCATCTCAAAGCTGACACCTCTCAGGCACCCACTGAGAGAGGGCTGGGCAGCCAGGCTGTTTTGTGCGTCCTTTTGCAGAGGGTTACAGATGCCCGGGCTTCCCAGGGACAGCACACTGCTGTCCCAGCACCAAGTCCGTTCAGGCCTCCCCACGTCCTTCAACCCCCCCGCAGAGCTTTCATGGGTCGCAGCACGTCTCACTCTGAGCTGCAAGCTGCGATTTGTTCCTCTCTGCCCCCGCGCTGTGGGGCTGGTGCCCCCATTCCCCTTATCACCACCCGCCAT
>NW_010402182.1:416-7154 GCF_000710305.1 Buceros rhinoceros silvestris
TTATCACCCGGCGCTATCAGTTCCTGACTATCTGTGGCAGAGACATTTGTGTAAACTCTTGCTGCTGTGGTTCCAGTCTGTCTCACGGTCACCAGTTCCTGCAAGGCTCTTCCTGTTGGTCGAGTCTGTCCGACTTCCTCCAGGGATGGGTGAAGGTGGTGGAACGGGTCTTAGTGCTGGCGCCTACAGGAGTTTCTGCCCCGAGACCACCCGATGCTTGCAGCTTTGTCGGGCTGGGGGATTGGCACAGCCTGCCTTGCTGATGCCCATGCAGGGATCTATGTGCTTGATCCACGCAGGATGGTGAATCCCCATGGCTGTTGTGTAGCTCTGGGTCCCTTGGGGAGCTCATGCTAGTGGTGAAACCGTGCTGCTCCCAGCAGAGCCCTGGTCTCAGCCTTTCACCGCCAGCCCTTGCATGCCTCACTTGTCCACCTCTTTGCAGGAATAACTGCCATAAATGTGACACCAACCATGACCCTGACTCACCCTGTCTCCCAATCAATCATGAAGACCTCAGTGCCGCTGCCCACCAGCGCTTCTGCCACCATCCTTCCCTCTAGCCCTGAAACAGGAGCCTCCACCTCAGAGAGGTCCAGCACATCCCAGCAGACTGACAGCGCCTCACCTCCCACCATGCCTGCTTCCACCACACCAGCACCAACAGCTGCTTCATCCAATCCCTTGACGACCCCATCAGACACTAGGGCCACCTCTGATACCAGTACAGGGGGCCCTGGGAGCACCGCTGCTACCAGCCAGCCAGTGGGGACCACGGCCAGGACCACCCCTAGCATCTCCTCCTTGACCATGGGGCCAATCCCAGCCACCCTGACAGCACCTGAGACCCCCAGCGCAGCCACAGGTGAGTGCAGCTGTGGATGCCCAGAGGGCAGGACCATGTTCAAGGTGATCCATGGGGATGCTGGGCATGTACTTGGGTGGCTTCATGTAGGTGACTTCATGTAGATGGCTTCATTTAGGTTTGGTCTGTCCCCAGCTGCAGGAGCATCCTGCACCTCTCAGCAGACAGTGCTAATGTAATGTTGCTTTGCCCAGGGATGGAGCCCTCTTCCCCCACCTCCAACACAACCCAGAACCCAGAGGATATCCTCAGCACCCATACAGACCTGCCAACAATGCTACCTGTCTGGTCCACCACGATGCCCAACACCAGTAAGTGCAGTGCCCTGTGGGCTTTGCCACCCCCCAACACCAGTGGCTTTGGGCTTCCAGGTGCCAGTGCAGTGGGTCCTGGGGCCCCACTGCTTTTACTGTGCTCTCAGGGTGGGGCCCTTGATGCTCTGTGGGATGTGTGGTTTGCTGTGCAGGTGGAGGGCTGTTCTCCTGACAGTGTGTGACATCCATGACATGATTAACCTGGGAGGAGGTCCCATGTCTGTGCCAGTGACCCTGGGGAGAGACTCCAGATTCTTTGGTGCAGCCCAAGGCTCAAGGGCAATAACCAGAGACACATTTTTTGTCCCTAGATGCATCTCACCTTTTTCTGTCACTGCGACTAACTGTCCCTCTGGACCTGGCGGACACCATGGCACAGGAGCTGGTGTTGCTCAAGGTGAGGTGTGCCGGCGGGGTTGCAACTTTGCATTTGCCAACTATGGTCCAGGCAGCCAGGGAGGGTGTCCAGCAGCTGGTGGGAGGGTAATGGCTGGGTCTCCCATTGAATGTCAATCAGAATCGTTTCAGATGAAGGGGACACCCTCCTTTAGCTGCCATGGTCCAGGATCAGGCCCCTCCTTGGTGGGAAGTGGTGGTAGGAAACCCTCTCTGGTGAGGTTTGATGGTTGTCCTCTCTCCCCAGCTCTTTGAGGACCTGCAGAAGAAATTCCCACAAGCTGGCCTGGCGGTGAAGTGGCGAGGGCAGAGGAGGACTTGACTGCTGCTCCTTGCCTGGCTGGCACCCATCTGGACTGGCAAGCCTTCCACTCCCAGCTCTGTACTCCATGGCGGTGCAGCCCTTTGGGGTACAGCTCCCCTTGAACCTGGGACCCTCCATCCTTCCCTACGCACCCCAGGGTGCACCTGCCCCTTCCCACAGCCTGTCTGTAGAGCTTGAGCCCTCCCACCACCCTGGTCCGGATCTGTCTCCCATGGTGGACCCCCCCTGCCAGTGCTGCCAGGTGCTGGAAGGAGGGGTCCCTGTGGGACTGGGCTTTTGCAGCTGGGACTGAGCTGGCTCAGCCGTGAAAACCACCCTGGGTATTGATGGATGAGACAAAGGAGACCTGGAGCTCCTGGTACTGCTGTGGCCAGGGTGCCTGAAGCCTTAAAGCTGGTGACCTCCTAGGATTTGCAACCCAGGGAGGCTGTGGTGCCCAAAGGTCTTCAAGAGATGCACCATGGCTGCTTCACCTCCAAGATGGAGCCTGGAGTGGCTCTGAGAAGGGGGCACTCTCCCACCTGAGCCTTGTGCTGGGGCCAGCCTAGCTCCTGAGCCGGGTGGTGCAGAGGGCAAGTGAAGCCAGAGCCTGGCACACCAGCTCTCTCTGCCTCGTCTGCAGCTGGGCAATAAAGGGAAATCCCACATTTTCCATGGCAAAGTTGACAACTTCTTTTTCCATGTTGCCTTCCCCAATTTTCAGCTTCACCACTTAGCAGAGGTACCAGCAAGGAAAAAACCGTCTGAGTCCCAAAAGCTTCGTAGTAGGGAGATGGGCTCAGGGCTGTCCCCTCCTGGCAGGGGATGCTGCAGACATTCCCGAGGATGACTCGGTGCCCTGACAGGCTGGTGGTCCCTGATTTGGTGCTCTCTTCCCCCTGACAACCCACGGCTGTTGGGGCAGCTGTGTACACCACGGGACCGTGGAAATCCTGTGGGCTGTGCTCCTACCCTGTTTTTTTCCAGTCCCCAGCTAAGGAGACAGCCACAGCGTCTGTCCCCCTGCAGCCAAGTCATTTATTAACTGATTAATTATCCAGATAAAATCCAACTGAAGCAATTATTAGCCTAAGCAAGTCACCTCGCCGGGAGATTGAAAACTGAAATAATTAGCAAAATAGCTGTGTTGCTCATCAGGGGTTATTTGTGGCTGATCCTTCCTCCTCACTGGCAGCTCATGCCGGCGGGGCTGGGAGGGGGTGCATGGGGCTGTGGGATGCCAAACATGGGGACGGCCCCTCGGCTCCCTGGGTTGTCAACCAGCTGGGAAGGAGCTGGCAGCTGGACAGGAGAGGGGAAAGGCACCCTGGAGTCACCCGTCTACCTGCCGGCTCGCAGGGGCTTGTAGAGGCTGGACTGGGGCTGGAGGCTGATTGCAGGCAGCTCATCAGGATGAGCTTTGAGGTGCTGCTTGCATCCCAGGCTTGCCCCTTGGCTTTCTAGGATACTGCCTGGCTTTTGGGGGCTTGATGGGGCTGTCTGTAGCAAGAGAGGTCCCTTAGCACCCGGGCAGGGGGCTGGGGAGCAGAGCAAAGCCTGCTGGAAGGGGTCCCTGCGCTGGATGCCTGGTGAGGTGCTGGGAACGAACCTTGTGCTCTGCCTACGCTGTGGCGCCAAGCCAAGAGTCCTCCCACACCACATCCCACTAGGCTGCTTTCTCCGGCTTTTGAATCCATAACTTCAGACCCTGGGACATGGCTGAGGGCCAAAGCCTCGGTAATGAAGCCAAACTGCGTCACAAAGGGAGGAAAAGGTCCTGAAGTGCCAGGATGAAAAGGTGACGGGGCACTCACTGTCCCCTTGCTGGCACAGCTGCCTTCCACCGTTATCATGGTCAGGGGATGGTGGGGGAGGAAATGCTCTGGTCCCATTGAACCCCTCTGCCCCCCAGTCTGGGACTGAGACGTGGGGCATGGTGGGGGGCTGTGGCTCCCATGGGGATGGTGGGCACTGCCTGGACATTGGGAACACAGAGCTCTGACGAGCTCCTGACATTGCCCATACTTTCCGTGTCTGCCATCTTTGATGATTTTGGGCACCACCTGCATTTCATGGCTGCTTGCCTGCCATGGACTCCTGACCAGAGGGGTCTTGGGAGGTCAGATCCAGGTCCTGATGCTTTCCCAGCCCATAAGTTATTTGTCAGCCTCTTTGCTGTATCCCACTCCCAACTACTAACATCATCCAAAGAAGCAGACCCAGTGCCCAGCAGGACTGTCACCTTTGGAGGGCCCAGCAGCATCACAGGGCATGTATATCAAGTCCCTTGTGACTCAGGTGTCCCTTCCAGTGCCTCCATCCCCTTCACCCCCACCGCTGGCTATAGCTCTGTCTGGCAGGAGGCTGTTGCAACATGCCCAGCTTGCCAAGTCATCCAGAACCTGTGGGGTTGATGGATAACCCAGTTCCACCCCTCCCTACCTCGGAGCCCTCTTCAAATGCCCTTGCCAGAAGGCCAGAGAAGTACTGGTAGGAGATGCTGGGATCCCCGCAAGGTTGGAACAACCAGCCCATTAATTCCAGGAAGGTTGATAAGGCACCACATTGGGCCATGCCATGCTGTGCTGGATGGTGCAGAGCCTCTGGCTGTTGGGATTCACAGCTTTGCCCACCAGCTGTGGGCTCCTGAGGGGCTCTGGTACCCATAGAATGCTTTGGTCCTTGATAACTGCAGATGACAATTATCCTGGCAGGAGCCAGTGCCTTGCTAGTTGCAGGCATAGCAGAAGGATCAATGGAAAGTCCCTTCCCATGGTGGGAACAGGACACCATCCTCGAGACAAGGAATGACCCACAGTGGCTGCAGGCCTTCCTGGAAGGGTGTGCCAATGCCAGAGCAGAGGGATGAGATCTATTTGTCACCCCTGTGACTCTGCTGGAGGAGCAGCAGGCAAATAGGGCTGTTTTTAGACAGCATGGGCAGGTGGCAAAGCCACGAGGGTCTCCAGATGGTACTAGTCCCAGCACACCACAGACAGGTCCTTGCAAGGTGGCCTGAGGGTGAGGTGGGCTGGAAGTGCTTTGTTTCAGGTGGGAGCAGCATGTTTTCAGCTATCCCTGTGGTTCCCATCATGATTTACACCTCAAACACCAGCTGGAGCAGTTCTCTCCAGCATCAGCATATATTCCCCGTCAGGGTGGCTTTCCAAAGTAATACACCGTTGTCAGCACAGGCATGAGCACCTCTCCCACAGCGGGTTTGCATCCCTCTAATCCTCCATCGGCCCAGGAGTGGAGGCCGCTCAGGTGGTCACTGGATGGGTGGTCACCCTGCTATCTGCAGTGCTGCTTGCACGGGTTCTGACGCACCATCCTTCCCCGAGCTTCGCCCACGCGCTGGCATTTTTGGTGGGCAGGCGTTTGTTCGTTCCGGGCGAGCAGCGCTCTCCCCTGATTCACCTACTACCCATGCCCTGTTCCCGCTGCCGGGGGCAACGCGTGGGTTTGCAGAATGGGGTTTAGTGGTCCGTGACTTGGCCTCTGCTGGCATTTCCCCCACCAGCGCTGCCCGGCTGGGGGGGCCGGGTGTCGCTCGGTGGGCCCTGGTGCTGCCGCCTGCCTGATGGAGGCCGGCTCCAGCGGGACACTGTGTACTGCCTGACACCCCTCATAACACTTCACAAGAGTCGCCTGGGGGCATTTCTGGTTAAGGAGCATTTAATCGATTACAAAACCGTGTAGTGGTGGGGGTTTGCATAATGCTGTTCAGGGGGGAGCTGGCAGCAGTTTTCAAGGTGGGGGAGAGGGAACTGCTGCTCCAGGGGAAGGGAGAAGGGGAGACACAGGGGTGAAGTGACCCGGGGGAGCCCCATAGCAGGGGAGAGGGACTGGGGCTGCCCCCTATCCTGCTCCAGCCTCTGGGGATGCTGCTCCCATCTTGCAGAGGAGCTTCCCTGTTCCATTCATCCCTTTCCATCACTCCAGCAATGCTGTGCCCGTACTGAGGTGCAGGTTTAAAACTCTGCTGGGGCACGATGGGGATTCTGAATCGGGATTCCCAGTGCTCTCAGTTGCATCTGAGTGCTGATGGGTTGACTGACACCTCAGGGTCTGCCCCCAGCCATACGTCTCCCTGCTTTATAACCTGCCTCTGCTCCTTGGGAAGCCTTGAGCAAAGTGGGGACTTGTGTCCTGCCTTGCCCCGGGCTGAGCTGCTGATTTTGGTGCCCAAGGTGTCCCCACAGGCATGGTGGCACCAGTTGCTGTTGCCCCATTTCCTGCTGCTCTGTGGCCCCCTCCCCTGCATGGGGAGCAGGTCGTGGTGGGGATCTGGGGTGGCTGTCATGCCACTGTTGGCAGTGCCACACACTGCTCTGGGTTCAGCTTCATCAGCTGGTGCTGTTGGTGCAGGGACCTGCACATCAGGCTGTGCCCAGGGGCCTGGGGGGCCTGGGTCTGTGCATGGTGGCCTTTGGTAACCCCCAGCCCATGTTCCAGCTGAACAGGACATCCAGCCCTTGGGAAGGGGAGGGCTTGGGCAGGAAGGGAATGGTGACAGGGACATCAGAGGGAAAGCACCGGGGGCGGGAGAGGACGGTGGTTGCAACCTGCCTCCTGCCATCCCTATAAATAGGAGGGAGTAGGAGCAGGATTACACCTGTGGGACTCAAGCTCTGCAGGAGAGGCGGGCAGGGAGGGACGGACAGAGCTGCTCCTTGCCGCTCGCACCTCCCTTTGAGTTTCCCAGTGCTCTGCCTGCGTGGAGGCCTGAGGCATGGGGTCCAGGGGATGGACGCTTTCCACCTTCGTGGGATGCTGCGTATGGATTGTGCACGGTATGTCCTATATTTTTCTGCTAGTGCGTGTGCTACCTACGCCCATCCAGGGCACAGCAGGAA
>NW_010402182.1:7257-8647 GCF_000710305.1 Buceros rhinoceros silvestris
CTTGTGAGATGTTTTTCCCTCCTGGCTGTACTGGGAACTCCTCTTATGACCAGTTCTTGCAATACATTGCAGCCAAAGAGCTGAAGTGTTTCATGGGGCAGGCATTGCCCTGAGGAGCTGGTTGCTCCTGTGGACAAGTGGGAGAGGTGAGAGCCCAGCCTGGGAGCCTGCGTGCAGCCGTGTACCCCTCCAGCAAGGGAGCCAAGGGAAGCCAGCCAGCAGAGCAGGGCTCCAGGGATGCTGCTATCCCTCCCACGTCTCAGGGAAGAGCCAACACCGGTGCTCCATGCTGGTGCCCCTCTTGCACAAGCTTCCTATGAATGGGCGGTGTGGGGTAGATAGCATTTCCTGCTCCACATGGAAGAATGAAGATGAAACATGGATTTACTGGGGTGGAGTGTGCCAAACTAACCTGGAGGGACTTGGACAGATGTGCTTTGTTTTCCCTGAGGTGGGGAGGGAAGTGGCTGAGCTTCTCTGGCTGAGGGCGGTGGTGCCAAAAGCTTGTTTCAGCTGGGGAAGAGGGCAAGGAAGTAGCCTGCTGGGAGGAGGAACGGGGGCTGGAGGAGGATTGACCCCTCGGGGACTGGTCTAGCATAGGAGATGATGTTCATTAATGACTCTGGTACAAGCTATCTGCAAGCTAATGAGCTGAGCCGATGGCGAGGTTGCAGGCACCTCTGCTACAGGGGGATCTGGCTGCCTGGCAGGGGGAACCTGATGAACCAGAGCACTGGGGTGGGGAACAGGCTCGGGCTGTTGGGCTGCGGCGACACCCTGCTGGGTCTCACCCTCAGGGTGCCCTTCATCTCCCCTAATTGCATCTGCCTGAAGCCAAGCGTCAGCAGATCCGCCCGGCTCCTCCTGGAGCCAATGGCGGCAGCTTGGTCTCCCCAGAGCCCGCATCCCTGTCCTAAAATTAAGCCTGGATGAAATGTCACCCATGGGTGCCAGCGGGTGTTGGGAGAATCGTCTGGGATGTGGGGTGGTGTCTCCTCCTTTCAGCGAAGCTTCTGGATGTGGGGCAGGATTTTGGCAGCAGGGGGAGGGAGCTATAAGCAGGGCTTGGTCCTGGCAGCTCGTGGATTCCCTCCACGGACAGGGAACCCTGGGTGCCTGAGCCCAGCAGGGAGCAGGCGGGATGAGGGAAGCAACAGGCAGGCTCCCACCCTGGGAGAAGTTCAATGAACCAGCTTTAACTGTGGTGGGTCAGAAGCCATTTGCAGTCAGGGAATGTTCCACTAACCCCTGGCTGTTCTACCTGCCACTTTGTGTACAGCGTATTTAAAAGTCCCTCAGACACCCAAAAGGCGAAAAAATGCAGGAACCCCCCAGGGTCTGCAGAAGCAACTGCACTCAGAACTGTTCCTGCAGCCAGGGACAGAGGGCT
>NW_010402182.1:8793-9517 GCF_000710305.1 Buceros rhinoceros silvestris
TCCACAGTCACCCCTAGGGCTACCAACTAGGCTTACCGGGCCCCAGATCATCGCAGTAGCCAGGTGGTACCATCCCCAGCGTAACTGGGCTGGGCTGCAGCAGCTGCCTTTGCCTCTGTGCTTGCAGCAGCATCTCTCCTTGACCTGTGATGAGTTGTGACCTGTCTCAGCCGGCAGCTGCTGATGCTGGGGCTGCAAACGGTGCTGTGCAGTACTGTGCCTAAGGCAGCCCAGGCGGCACTCCTTGGCTCTTAAATCAGAGCCTTGTGAGGACGTGGGATGAGGCAGTAGTTTTTAAGACGGAGTGGGAGTTTCCTGGTGCTCAGTCAGAGGAGACGTGAGGTGTAATGTTCCACTTTGTGCTTCTCTGCAGGGCTCGGAGCTGCTGCCGCCAGCCCTGTCACTACCAAGGGGCCATTTGCTGTGGGGACAGCTTTGCCCATCACAGCAGAGAGCGAGGAGCCCCATGCCCCGATGACAGGCACTGTGGAGACAACCACCGCAGCAGCTGATGCTGAGATAGCCGAGAGCATCCTCACAGGGAGCCTGCCGAGCCCATCCTTCCCTCCCGGGGCTGAGCCAGATGCTTTGGTGACAGCAGTGAGCGAACGCAGCCCTACAATACCAGCTGTGACAAACGTGACCAAGCCTTTTAACACGTCTCAGGACATCGAGGGGGATTCGGCTGTTCCTGCTGCAGCCACGACTGCTGCTGCCCTCTCCC
>NW_010402182.1:10065-10284 GCF_000710305.1 Buceros rhinoceros silvestris
CATCTCCGCACAGCATCCTGCTGTCACCCCAGAAGCAGAGTTTGAAGTAACCGGTCCCACTCCTGACACCCTCCTGGGGACCACCCCTCTCTTTGCAGATGTGCAGGAAGATATTTTCACAGCCATGACCAGAGAAGGAGTGGCAGATCTAGACGGCACCACCGGTGCCATGTCCCTCCCCACCACTCCTCCACCATCAGCTGCTGGGGAGGTACAGCC
>NW_010402182.1:10476-11378 GCF_000710305.1 Buceros rhinoceros silvestris
GCTGCCGAGCCAAGGGCTGACCTCAGCAACGGGAGCGGTTGAGGAAGGCTTAACCCTGCCTGTGGATATCCAAAGTGAAGCCAGTTCTATCTCCTCGAGCCCCAGCCCTGGTGCTGGGGGGCTGCTTATAGACCAGCAAGACGGTACAGTGAGCGAGGCTGTGGGCACCACTCCAGAGCCAGCAGGAGAAAAGGCCCCGGCTGCCGAGGAAAGTCCCTCCGCTTCAGTGCCCGGAGAGGTGGAGGAAGCAGTAAACAGTGAATTCAGCACAGCTGACTCATCCCACCTGCCTCCAGGGAGCCCAATGGTGTGGGGAACAGCGGGAAGCCCAGGGGAGCCCTCCCCACTCCCTGGCCAGGCAGTGCTGAGCTCGGCAGCTTCACTGACACCGGCCGGAGGTGGGGATGGTGATGGGCAGGGTGTTCCTGGGGTGTCATTGGAGGCTCCTGGTTCAGCCTTGTCACCTGCAGCCAGCGAGGCACCTGCAGCACCTGAGGCTACAGAGGCCACTTCCCTGTTGGGCCCGCGGGTTCCCACTGATGCACAGAGAGACACAAACCCCCCGATCTTGGCCACTGCATTGCCTGCAGAGGATGTGGGGGCTGTGGGTCTGGCCAAGCCATCCCTTCAGCCTGCCCCATGGCAGACCTCCACTGGGGAACAGCCATTGCTGCCATCCCCAACAGACACCCCCAGCGCTCCCGGGGCTGCTTACCCAGCCCTGGGTGCTGCTTACCCACCCCCGAGGGCTGGAGCTGGCACCTTGCCTGCAGCTGATGATGGAGCAGAGACACCAGCAAACCTCAGCCTCAGTACTGCCCCAGGAGCATCCATGTCTCCATCTCTTGGGGGGCCACAATCATGGGGAATGGCAGCTGGTGTTCCCCAGGGAGCCAGTGGAC
>NW_010402183.1:0-24156 GCF_000710305.1 Buceros rhinoceros silvestris
GCGCACAGCGCCCACTGCAGCCTCTACCGGACGCGGACTCTGCAGGCGCTCAGCTCGGAGAAGAAGGCTCGGAAAGCCCGCTTCTACCGCAACGGGGACAGGTACTTCAAGGGCCTGGTGTATGCTATCTCCACCGACCGCTTCCGCTCCTTCGAGGCGCTCCTTGTTGAGCTGACCCGGTCACTGTCGGACAACGTGAACCTGCCCCAGGGTGTCCGCACCATCTACACCATTGATGGCAGCAAGAAACTCACCAGCCTGGACGAGCTGGTGGAAGGTGAGGGGGCTCTCGTGGGTCGGGGCAAGCAGAGCTGAGGCCGTGGGTGGTTCTGCCCTGGCACGCTGAGGTCTGGCAAGAGGTGACATGGGGCCTGGTGGCGGGTTGCAGGCTCTCCATGGGGTGCGCTTTCCTCTTGCTACCCTGATGAAAGCTGAGAGAGGTCACCTTGCTGAAAGGCAGGGGTGAAGACCCTGAGGGGAAATGGGCTGGGGTTGCCCGCTGCTGTGAGGTGTAACTGCGTTTTCGTAGTGTGGACTGTCCACTTATCCCATCACCCAGAGAAGTAGGGGTTTGACTCTAATGGTAGTTAAGTAGCAGGTACTCTTTTCATATGCAAGAACCCATAGTAAAGTTCTTGGCTACCTCTCAGTCATCACCATTTGTAAGAAAGGGAAACACCGTAATTAGTTCTATAACAGCCATTGATGTCCCACAGTGGCTTAAGCTTTCAGAGGGAAAACCCCTGTGCTGTAAAAGGGGTATTTATACCTTGCTACTTATAAAGCAAACTGGTGTAAAGTCCTGTTTTCAAATGTGGATGGATATGGAATTATCTACCTTATCTGACTTCCAAAAGCATTTTATAGAAACAAATTCCTTTCAGAATTGTCCCCAAGTAATTTTTGATAATAGGGCTTAGCTGCTGAGGTTATGTAGACCTTGCAAATCTGAGCAGAGCAGTGCTTGACTACATCTCAAAATGGGGCCAGAAGCACTCATTTCTGAATGAAACATATGCCACTTGTTTGCAGGGAATGATAATTACCAGAGCAAGGAGCGGAATTCCCCCATATTCTTTCATGGTGTCTTAAAATACGGTTTAAACTCCACGTTACATGAACCAGCCTTTCAGATGTATTGGTTATGTTGTGCACACTGGGAGGTTCATAAGCAATTCTCGCATGATGCTTCTCCTCAGGTATCTAATACACCAACCACTGCAGTCTTCCACCCAGTGACTCTATATGCAAGTGGTAGCAGATTCGTATTAGTGAAGATAGACAATTTGCAGGTGTTCTAATGCCTCCTCCTTTTTAGGGTGTCAGCTGTGTATCCTTTAAGCTTTGATTTGGAAACTTCCCTTTTCAAACAATAGTAAGGGGTAATTTGATGTGAAAGGGAACCTGAAAACCTTTGTATAATCCACCAGTAAAGGCACTGGGAGTTAAGGCTCCAGAACATGCAAGAGGAAGGGGGAGGCTACAGCATTTGCTACATCAAGGGAGTTTCACTCAAAAAAGATATTCATGAAAGTGCACTTTATAGTAGTAACATAGTGCCTGAGGACTTTCCCCATCACATGATCTATCATGAGGCTGTTCCACAGTCAAAACAGAGGAAATGTGAAATATTTGTAGAGTGAAGTGTCAACTCTCTGGTAATAAAATAAGTGTAAAATCAACCAAAACCTTTTCCATGATTTGGTGATTAATTTAGAGATAGTTAAAAATTGAGATGCTGGAGTGGGAATGCTAGGGAAAGGAGATAAAGCAAAAATTGGATAAACAAATGATAACTTGGGGTGACTTTTGAAATGTTGCAGGAGAAATGATTTTAAGTCTTTATGGCTTAAAACAAAGCAAAGACAAAACGATTTGCTGTAGAACAGTACAAACGTAGCGAATAGTCTCACAATTCTATTTAAGTTAATGACTGAAAGCAAAAACTTACTTCCTGTCTCTTCAAGTACTCATTGAAAGAATGACCTCTGTCACTGCTCTTCACTAGAAGAATAAAGCAAAACAAATGTCACGATTGAAATGCCACTTCTGTGTTTTCTCAGTAAAATAAAAGGGGAAAGAAAGAGTCCCGATTACTTAGTTGTCTGTTCATGACCAATACAACTCTTGGGAATCTTAAGAAAATCCTGTACCATCATAATTGGATTAGTACGTTCTTCAATTAGCCTGCCAAAAAGTTTGCCACTGTAAGTCTAATCACCATACTGAGAAGGGGAAGAAAGCTGCTAGCAAGTGGTGAATCCATCATTCCTTGAAATTATCTGAGCTTTTTGCCAGCTGTTTTGTACTCGAGGTGCTGGAAGAGGGTCTTATTTGATTTTGTTTACTTTATTTTTTATAGTTCCAGCACAGCGAGTTTGAATTCCTGCTCTAGAATAAATTTGAACATTGGAGATATCTTAAACTGTGAACTGCAGTAGCACCAGAAGTAGTTTTGAATGGTGTTTTCTGGTATGGCTTTTTAATTTTCGGAAAGGAAAATAAAATTAAAGTGCCAGCTACCGGCTGAACACCAGATTGAACATGGCTACTTGATGTAATACCTAGTTGTCTAGTCTGCATTGTAAGTGGTATTAAACTGGTCCATGGAATTGCCGCAGTTCAGGGTGAGTAGTGGCAGCTCTAAGAAGTGAGCAGAAGGTGAGTGCTCAGCCCCCCTTACCAAGCCAGCAAGATCTGCACTAAACCTCCCTTGGCTTGAGCCTGTGTGTGTAGCTCTTGGACACTGATGTGCCCCGCTGGAGGCAAGCTCCTAAAGGCGTATTTGCTGTTTACCAGGTTGGTATCTGCTTGGGGTATAAAAACTGGCCGGATCAAATTCTGTATCGTAAGTCCAAGCTGGCTGAGTTGAGTCACTGATGAATGCTCTTTGGAGTTTGGCTGTATTTGGCAATCTCTTTTACTGCTTATGATTTCAAGAGGAAAATAGCTAATGTACAGACATATTCATGAGTTTGACAGTTTTCATTGGTTTCTTAGAATGGAAGGAGTGACGAATATCATTGTCTGTTCCTGATCTCGCTTGAGCAGACAGATCCGGAGAGAGGATGGGGAATATTATGACTTTCTTATGGTTTTCTTTCTTTCAGCTTTACTATCAGGAATTACATTACTTTTTACTTTCAAATAGGAGATGCCATGTGTAATTTTACATTTTCCCTTCAATAGAAATAATGGAATAAGTTTAATTTTTATGCTCTACCAAGGTTAACTAATTGTTTGTCTAAATACTTCACTTCTCTTTAAAAATATAAAAGCGTGACACAGTGGTAATGGTAAGAACTGTGCAGTTCTTTAGTGCTGAGATTTGTGTTTTACGTTGGTGTCAGTCATGCTCTCTCACTATCCTGTGCTTTCATTGTCTTGCTAGTGAAAAGACATGGAGAATCTTGATTGTTAAGGTCTGCTGCAAAGTTGGGAGATATCATTGGATTTTGGAAGAGGAAATCAAATGTAGACTCCTCCTGGCAAGAAAAGTTATGTTGATTTGGCATGTAAAAAGGTTTTTTTTGTAGTTCCCTAGGAAGCATTGCTAAGTTTTTGTTCTTTCAACTACAATGCTTTATTAATACAGTCCTTTATGAAATGACAGGCACCTGTCAACAACAACCAACAGGCACCTGTAGGAAGGTCTCTAGACAGGAGGTGGGAAGGTTCTGAGCAGGACAGTCCTTAGCATGGCTAGGACGTGTAGCACGGGACAGTATCTGCTTTAAAGAAATGGGCTCTGCACACTAATACAGAGTAAGTGGATGTTTTTGAAATGAGGTATTGAACAATCTTGAGTATTTTCTGCCTGAGATCATTGTTATCATTACTGCATATTACATTTTAATCCTGTGTAGGTACCAGTGATTGTAGTTGGTGCACACTGTTACATTGAGTCAAGCATACCTTTTCTCTTGTCAGGGCAAGCAGATGGTAACACCAGCTAGGCAGTTTGTATTCTTCTTCTTCCAAAAGGTACAATTACCTTTCCATGCTAAAGCCAATGACTCTAATGCTTTACAAAAGAAGCAAATGTAGCAGGTTTAACAAAGAAGGCTAAAAGAAAGATTAAAAACCATTAAAAGCATATGCTTACAAACGTGTTCAAATTGCTGCAGGTACACAGTCCTGGAGCAGTGGGGTATGCATGGGAAATAGGGGTGTAATTGTTGGTTATCTTCCTACCCAAGTAAAATAAAATACTTCCACTACTATGCACCTGCTAGTTTCAGGGATGTGAGAAATGTAATTAACCTGCAAGGAGTTACTTATTTGCAGTGGAGGAGGCATATGTTGTTAGGGGGGTTAGGTGGTCTTAACTGTCTTCTGAAAGATTTTAGCTTGCCTGATCAGGGGACTGGACCAGATGCCCTCCAGGGGTCCTTTCCAACCTCAACTGTTCTGCGATTCTGTGAGAGCTTGTAGGAAGCAGTCATCTAAACAGCTTGACTAAATAAAGTCAAAAGAGAGCTAGGAGCAATTAGTCATCTGCTAAAACCCTGGTTCTCATCTCAGATTTTCAGAAGTTCATAGGGAACTTAAATTTTGTAGGTGAGGGAGGATCGTGACTTACACAGGGTTATTGGAGGTCACGTGAAAGTGAAGGAATTGTAAGAAACTTTTGAGGAAGGAAGTTCTGAGAAAGGAAGGAAAGAGATACCTAAATAACCTAATTCTTCATAAAAGAGGATGTTTTATTTTTAGATCAGTCCATTTATACATGCTGTAAATATGCTGTTCTGGAAATCTGCTTGGCTTTGCGTTATGGAACACAAAAAGGGTATTCTCCTGGGATTCCTAAAGTTAGAAGATTAGAAGCCCTAATAAATAGTCTGCTGTGTTGAATAAGCAGCTTTTGGTACCCTTGAAACTGATGAGCTCACCAAAAGAAGTTGAGGAGCATGGGATGAAAAGATGAAATGTACCTAGAAACCTGCCCTTGTCCTCTGTTCTTAACAGAGGAGCATGCACTTAATAAATATGGAGGCTAACAGCTTTCTTTTTGTAGTGATGTTTTTACCTCTGTCAGCTCTCTGTTTTGCAGTGTTATGTAAAAACGTAATGCTTTATGTGTCTCTCTAGAGATACTAGTTAGTGCTTGTCAACAGCTTGCAAAAAGCAAACCAGAAAAACTTGTCCAGAGACTTTTGTTTCAAATACTGACTCATGATTTGAGTGTTGTACACTTAATTTCTTCCTTACATTACCCACTATGTTACTAACTACATGAGGTTAAAGACCAATACCCACATTGGCCTTTAACCTAATACTAGGGAAAATTAAATAGCTACTAGTCTTTCTTTAGGTTTTTAAGGACAGAAAGTCTGATTGTTTCTAGACTCTGTTAAATGGCTGGCAGTGGGCTTCGGCTCATAAAACTTCTGCTGTGAAGAACCCAAAGCTGTCAGGCAGCTATGTTTCCTCAAAACCGCATGTAGTTGCAAGTGATGTACCCTTGTGATACAGAAGGTAAAGATACATCTTTCTTTTCCTCTCAGTATCTAAAATTGATGGTTGAATTCTGGAGAGTTCATGTACACCCTATTCTCTTTATCCCTCCATTTCTATCTTGTAAAGTGAGAGATGTGTTTCCTGTGAATAGAGTTGAAGAAACAGATGGCAAAAGAAAACCTTTGTAGATGCGTTTTTAAATAAACAAGACAGTATTTAGGTAACTGATGGTCGATGGCTATTTTTTGGTCAGGCTGACCAATGTAGTCATGTTTTCTCTTTTGTTCAAACTCTGTTCATCATCTGTATTTTATTGTTGTGAGGGAATGGCAAATATTATGATTAGACTGTTATCTCTCAGAAACTGGAATCCTTCTACTGTTTCCTTAAACTATGTATACACAGCACGTGGAGGTCTTGATTCATGGACAGTGCATCTGGTTAGTAATGCAGCACAGGTAAATTATTTAGAGGCAGGTAATGTTTCCTTGTTCATAGGTGGTGCTTCATGTCTTCTAGTTGTTTTTCTAATATGACATAGCGAATCAGAAGTAAACTTGCTTCATTTGTTGGTTATTATATTGTGACCCAGAATATCCGCAGGTGTTATCCTTTTAAGTGAGCATAAGCCCCATTTGAGGAATTTTCGGTGGTAGCAGGATTTCTTCATGAAGACTGACACTTTTAATTTTCTCTGGATACTGTCATGAAGCATCAGATGGATGGCACATATGCTCTGTTGAAATTATAATGCCAATTTATAAGATTTTATACTGCCAAAACAGCTCTGCAGCCTAGTTATGCTTTCTGCTGTAGAATAGTTTGGCAGGGTTGAGAGCCCCAGCTGTAACCTACGTCTGTAATTCTTGCGTTTTTTTCTGCATTAAGAAAAAAAAAAATTGCATAATAGATCTTCTTACTTCATTGGTCTATAGTTCACTTCTTACCTGCAAATCTCAATGTAATATTGGTGATTAACTTCATAGTCTAGTTTAAAAACTAGGGAGCTGATTTGTGTTAATGCTCTTGTTGTAAGCTAAAGACATGGTGTTTATTTCCGGTACTGTAACTGCTGTGACTATATGCTGGTTAAAGCTAGTACATATTAGCTTTAAAATCTTTCAAGACTATAAATGGAAAGTGGATCTTCAAACCATAAAATTGACCATAGCAAAGTCAGTAGTATAAATATCTGAAGTATTGTTTATGTCTATTTATGGAATTGTGTCAACTTTCTAGGGCTGGGAAATGTACAAATGACAGGAAAAAAAAAAGCTACGGTCTGATCAAAATGCTGCTGAAGTCTCCGAAAAGATTTTCTTAGAAATCTTAATTATATGTATTTAGATTAGACACATGAAAAACCTCATTCAAGGCAATTAGTGAAACAGCCAGACTTATGTATGTAAAGTTATGTTACTCTGTTTGAAATGAGTTAGACTGCTTTAAACCCCCCAAAATGAAGCGCTGTGTGTTACATTTTACAAATATTGGTTTTGTGGGCAAGTGTGGAGATTATCAGAAGTGCGTATTCATACATGAATTAATCCCAAGCAGATTTAAAATCAGCTCATGCGTTAAAGCTGTGAGCAAATATTATATATAACATTACACTTACAGGTCTTTACCTACAAAATGTAACTTAAAGGAGAGGTAATACTCTTACAAATTACTTGATGTTTCTTCCAAACAGACATATTAATGCATTTTCCACTTCAGAGGTAGCTAAAATAACAATTTAAACAATAGTACAGTGTTCGAAAACTAATGCCTGGTCATCCAGGGGTGGTGGTTTCTCACGCATGCGTTGTGAATACACCGCTGTGTAGGAAAGTTTCCTGTAGTGAACTTTATGGGGGTGATTTAACCTACACCTGCCATTTTTTTTGTTTATTATTTTCTTCTGTTGAATAATCAGTCATATACCTGTTAAACCAGACAAATCAATGTTTAACTAATTCCAGTCTTTATACAGAAAGCAGCAATTGATCTCCTGATTATATTCTGTTCCTAGCTTTTTTTGGTTTTTTGGAGGGTTCTCAGTAGAACTTAGAAACTGTGATGTGAAATCCTGCCTGTGATGAATCATTAGAAGTTTAATAGTGATTTCAATGGAGTAAAAACGTGTTATTTAAGTTGTGAACCAAGCAAGTCACTCAGTGTACGTATTCTGTCACTCACAGTCCTTGTTCTGCCATATGCGCCTGCTTTGCAGGTGTAGCGGTATAATCTGTTTTACATGTAAAAACTGTGTTAGGAAGTTTAGTTTGTATGACTGGCATAAGAAAGCAGTCATGGAATTTAAAACACTTACTAAACAATCTGTGAAATACTACAGTTCTCAAGTAATTAGTCATATCCTGTAGGAAATTTTGCAGTCAGTTTTGCTAGATACTTCTTTTTTTTTTTTTTAAAATAGCTAAACCAGTTTGTGCTTCAGCTTCAGGCTTGGCTAAATGCAGTTGAAATAAGTTGTTTGAAATTTATTGTTTTAAGGTATTCCATTGTCTTAAGGTGAAAGCATGTCCTGTTTTTTATCAGAAAAGTAAAACTAAGGCCTCTGCTTGAAAGAAAAGAAGTAGTAAATAGAAATATTTAGTAAACAGGTATTGCAACCTATTCAGGTAGTCACAAAATTATTTTATTCATCTATCTAGCAAGGGAACTAGTAGAAGACAAAGAGTTTTACACTGCTATTTTAAAGAAAGAGATCCTTTTGGATTAATACGGACTGAAGATTTTATAATGGGACAGTTTCTGCTGTCCTGAAGAGTGTTCTAGTACAGCTCTGACAGATCCTAGATCTTCTTCTGTGATATATGAAGAAGATACTCCGTTACGATACATGCCTGTAAAAGGCAAAGCTAACATACCATGTGGAGACTCTTCTATGGTAAATCCTCTAGCAAAGGGACCTTTTGTCCTCTGTCTACACTTCTTTATGTAAAGCAATTAACGTAGTTCAAGTTGGAAAGGCCATTTCCGAATAGCCTTAATTCTGAGGGGGTTTTATGGTTTGTTTTGGTTTTTTTTTTTTAGCTCTGTTAATTTAAGCTTCAACTCCAGGGTTTAACTTTTGAGTTGTCTTGTATGCATTTGTGGTGGAAACAGTGTTGATAGTACAGGAATGTTTCAGCTATTTCTGAGCAGCGCTTACACAGAATCAAGGCCTTTTCTACTCCTCGCACCACCCCACGGGTGAGTAGGCTGGGGGTGCACAAGAAGCTGGGAGGGGACACAGCCGGGACAGCTGACCCCAGCTGACCAAAGGGATATTTGTACCATATAATGTCATGCTCAGCATATAAAGCTGGGGGAAGAAGAAGGCACGGAGGGATGTTGGCAGTGATGGCATTTGTCTTCCCAAGTAACAGTTACTTGTGATGGAGCGCTGCTTTCCTGGAGATGGCTGAACACCTGCCTGCCCTGGGAAGTGATGAATGAATTCCTTGGTTTGCTTTGCTTATGTGCATGGCTTTTGCTTTACCTATTAAGCTTTTTATCTCAATCCATGAGTTTTCTTACTTTTAGCCTTCTGATTTTCTTTCCCTCATCCCACCGGGGGTAGTGAGCAAGCAGCTGTGTGGTGCTTAGTTGCCAGTGGGGGTTAAACCATGCGAGGGTTCTACATCACACAGTAAACTAGTTGTAGAGCAGAGAATAACAAAATAATGAGCAGTTATCACAGAATCGTTTAGGTTGGAAAAGACCAACTATTAACCCGGTACTGCCAGGTCACCACTAAACCATGTCCCTCAGCACGACATATACACATCTTTTAAATCCCTCCAGAGATGGGGACTCCACCACTGCCCTGGGTAGCCTGGACCAGGGCTTGACAACCCTTTCAGGGAAGGAATTTTTTCTCATGTTACAAGTTAGTAAGTCTGTTGGTATGAATTAGAACTACTAGCTTCTTTGAGATGCTTCTTGTGTAGCATCTCTGTGTTTAGGGATAGACAGCTTCATGGCATATTAGAAATTGTCCAGAAGATAAGTGTAGTCCTTTGAATCTAGTATTAGAGGATGTAGAGGGATAAGCCTTTACTTTCTGTGGCAGCCAAGCTGCTATAACAAAACTTTAATATCTCATGCTGTTTCACAATAACAGGGTACATGAGTGAAAGGTCTCTGAAAACAGTTGTTGAAAGAGAACTGTCCACCTGTTTAGAATCATAGGATAGTTTAGTTTGGAAGGAACCTTCTGAGGTAATCTCATTCCATGTCTTGATCAAAGCAGGACTGATTAAACCATATTGGTTGGAGACTTGTTGCAACTTAACGCTGCCCCAGTACCATATGCTAAGTTTCTGGGTCACCATAGCTCTTCCTAAGCTGTGTGGGATTTTTCTTCCCCTAACTGTAGATTAGTGCTGGTGTGTGTGCAGCTGTGTGGAAATCCCATTCAAGGAGTTTATAGGCTGAAAACAGCTCATTTTTCTGTGTTCATTTTTTGGGGAGAGAGGAAGATGTTTTTGACTGTATTGGTTTCTGTTTTGTGCAGCTCCGCCAAGTGGTCTATGAATATGAGGAGGAATGGTGGGGATGAGTGGAGAATACAGGCAAGTCAGTGGCATCCATAAAATTCACTCCAAATTGTTTCTTTGTACCTCAGTGGAGTACAGTCCCAGTCATGCTTGCGGAGGCAGAACTGGCTGCCAAACTTTCCCAAGCAAAATCATTGTTAACTTGACTGAATTATAATGTTTTCTTTCAAATGCGGAAAGTAAACTTTCAAGGTCTAAACAGAAAATAAGTTAGAAAGCAGTGTAATTGGTATGGGAAAAGAAACACAAAAACATCTTTCAGATGTAATTCTCCAGGAGTTTGACAGTAGTTTCTTATGTTGCTTTTGGAATAATCTATACAACTTCTAAGCTAAATCAGCTCTCCAAACTAGAGTTCAGAAAGTAAAATATTGTTTAAAAGTTTTCCAGTGTGCATCTGAACGGAGCTATACAGTTTGTAACTCTTACGCTACTATCCAAAAGATGTATGTGTACTCTTTGCTCCTCTTGCTGTGTGTACAGCAGGTGAGTTTGATTTGTTCCACCGGTGACCTTGGGTGTGTAGCTTTAATCTTACAACAGGCTAAACTTTCTGAGATATAGGTAGCTTTTCTGCCTGGAGGAATGGTGTGTTCTGTCTGTTTGGAATGCTTTACTTTCGTCCTTCTGCCAATTCTCTGCCTCTTCGAGAAAGTCTTTGGATGTCATTTTGTGAGACCCCAAGGTTGTGGTTTACAGAAATAACCCAGAGTTAAAGATGTCCCTTCTCATGGCTTGCATCTTGAATATTGCTGTCAGATGTTGAAAGAGTTGGGGTAAACAACAAACAGCACTTTGGAGAGAGAACTCGTCGTCTTAAAAAGCCAGTTAGTCTCCAGCCTTTCATCTTGTCAAGGAATGGAGAAAAGTAATGAATTTCCTTAGGCCTGCATCATGACTGGAGCTGCTTTAAATAATTTTCTGTAAAGGTGTGTATTAATAGCCTGAGATAACTTTTTTTTTTTTTTTTTTTTTTCCCCTTCATGACTTCAGGAGATATCAGCAGTACAGGCTTTGAATTAGGAAGAAAATAAAATGGGGAAGTATAGAATTTTTTTTTTTTTTTTTTTTGTCCTCTGACTTCCCCTTCATGACTTCAGGAGATATCAGCAGTACAGGCTTTGAATTAGGAAGAAAATAAAATGGGGAAGTATAGAAGTCCTTTCATATTCCTGTAGTCTCAAAAGTGTCATTTGTGTCCTCAACAGGTGTGTGTTGGTCTAAAAATTGTTGAAGTGAATACCTTTCAAAAGTGTATGCTTAGTAGGAAAGCAGTAACTCCCGGAAAATTAATATGTCCTTCAGGGCAAAGATCTTGAGGTGCTTGAATTTTATTCTGTTAAAACTTACTCCTTTAAAAATAATTCATTATTTAAATTAGGGGTGTGTCTTGAAGGATATACTTGAGGAATACAGGGGAAAGGACCTGGATAATTGCTGTAGGATAATGCCCTTAATGTCATGTGTTGTGAACTCAATTAATATAAGTACTTGCAAAATGACTCTGCAATCAGAACTTACCATCCAAAAGAAACGGGAAATAATTTTTTACTGTTTTTTTAACTTTATTTCTTAACCAGAGTTCTTTTGAAACCTGTTGAAACCACTCTATGGAAGTATTGTTTGGGTGGAAAGCTCTGGTAATTTACAGTCCTCCATTTAAAATGGCCTGCGGTTGAAACACAGGAAAATTGCTCCTTCTGAAAAATTGGTCTTTTTAATTTTTTTCTTTTAATTTGAAAAAAATATCTGCAAAATCCCTTGAATTATGAAAATGTCATCTTCTTTTCAGGTGAAAGTTATGTATGTGCATCCAATGAACCCTATCGCAAAGTTGATTACACCAAGAATGTCAATCCAAACTGGTGTGTGAACATAAGGACTGGGTCCACTCGATCCTTGACATCTTTGACATCCACAAGGAGTGAAGTGAAGGAGAGTAAAGATTTCATTAAACCCAAATTAGTGACTGTTATTAGGAGTGGAGTAAAGCCACGGAAAGCTGTGAGAATTCTGCTGAATAAGAAGACTGCCCACTCCTTCGAACAGGTCTTGACTGACATCACAGAAGCCATTAAGTTAGATTCGGGTGTAGTCAAGAGACTTTGTACGCTGGATGGAAAGCAGGTAGGAGAATAAATTGCTGTGACCATCAAATAATTACAAGTTAATCTAAGCTTCCTTGTTTTCATAACTTGACTTCTTGTTACTGTATATGCTTTAACTTGCTTCTAGATAAAGTCAGTTTAATAAATGTCAACTTCTAAAATTCGTATTAAAATACTGATATCTAAAAAAAATAAAAATTGGATATAATGCAAAGAATTTGAGCACTTGACATTCTAAGTTAAATAATATTTTCTGTATGCTAACTGTTCTGCATGGAACTAACTGTGCCTGATGACTAAGTAGTACAGTTTATTTGAAACTCTTGAAAGCAAACTTATTAAAATACATCTGTTTTCAGAAGCAGAGTCTTATCTTCAGACTAATACATAGTTCTGAGTGGTATATGAAAAATAGTGCTGCCTCCTTCCATTTCACTTCCACGGATGGCTATTTAAGTAGCAAAAGGACTGAAATGTCTTTCTGGAAGTAGTAACTGACATGATCTAAGGTCAAGAATTTCATCTGAAATGAATAATTCTTGCTTAGGGGAGGGGGTGGTCACATCTTTGCAACTTGCTTTTGCTTTTAGTTTTACCACTGCAAAAACGTGATGCCAGATTTAATGACGTGGTAGGTTTTTTTGTTCGCACTTGGATATACACAGAATGCTCTGCTGCACCAGGTTAAAGTGTCAGGAATACATTTGCTGTTGATCAGCTGGGTTAGTGACTCAGCCCTTCATGGAACAGGACTGATACTTGATACTTTTATTTGACACTGATGTGGAACTGTAGCAGTGTTGTGGCCTTAATAATACGGAACAACACAGGCTACAAAGTAGATCACATTCAGTGATCTACTGAATGGGACCCTTGTATAGTTTACTAAGTATTAGGAGCCTTGCTCATTCAGTAGGTAATTTTACACATCTGCATGCCTATATATTTGCATGAACTACTTGTAAAAGTTTCAGTTGTGTTCAGATGTTGGAATTTTTATTGTGAAGCATTTTATAATGGCTGTAATCCTTTAGACTACTTAAAAAGCAGCTCTCGTTGAAAGTTGCTAGCAAATGTATTGCAGAACAAGTGCACTCCCTCAGATTGTCTCAATATGAGGTCTGTCTGGTTATGTTCTGTGTGCAGTGGATACACTTTTTATAATCAAGAACTTGAAAAGAAATTCTGTTCTTCATATTAAATATGGGAAGGCAAATGCATCAGTGAAACTCTTGATTTTTAGTATTTGGTGGCACCGTAATGTACTCTTTATTCTAAGAGGTTTGGTTTTTAATGAGATTTGTTAATGTGATTTGTTAAGAGAGAATAATTTCGAGGAACATATGAAATGTGATTTAGTCATGTTTAATTCATAATAAAATAGCTTTGAGGATATTTATTATACAGTAATCAGTTTCTTCTGCCCATTAAGTCTTCTGTTACTGTCTCAGATAAGATGATTTAACTCTTCTCAAGGATACTGCAAAACCTAGGAATCTCAGTTCAGATTCACCACTTCCATTGCTTTGTTAATACAGTAGAAACTCAGTGGTCTGCACCGATGTGGAAGATGCAGCAGTGCATCAGGGATCAATAAAATTAATTACATGAAATCTCATGTATATTGCTTGCACATTACTGTCACCCATGGTGATTGATGGCAGTCTTCAGTCCACAGTGAGGATGACCACTTGTTGGCGATGCTCCAAAGTAAGTGTAAGATTTGTAATTGCTGCAGTGTCTCCGCCTGTCCTTCTATGGTAAAGGCAATAATGAAGTCTGGACTTGGGTGTTCTCAAGCTGTACTGACAAATCCCCAGTTCTCACTGCTAACAGTCTGCACATAGCTGCTCCTTACAACTGTCTGTCTGTGTAAACTGTTTCAGCGGCAGTAGTGCCTTAATCTGGAGACCTGCCTTCTGTTTGAAAGAAAGGCCTTTTGCTTTTCTGTAGACCTTGGGAAGGAACCTTTGCTGGCACAACCATAGTGTGATTTAAGTAGTCATGGGATATAGTTCCTTAGATGGAAAACCTATGGCTTTAAACAACCTACTAATGAAAGCCACCTCCTGCTTATCTAGGAGGATAGAGACTCTTAACAGTTTATTTGCTTGTTTCTTTTTCCCTAAAGTGAAGGGCTGACCCCCGTGTAAGGCAATAGGTATAGTTTGGGGGTTTTTTTGTTTGTTTGTTCTTTGCTGGTATATGTAGAGGGTGGTGCCCAGGGTCTTTGTAGAGTTTGGCAGATAAAGAGTTGCTTTGCTGCCAATTACCAATTGGTGGAAATTTCTGCGCTTATTTTTCTCTAATGTAGTAATTGCTTATTCTTCTAAATCTGCTGGGGAGGCAGATCTTTTATGTTCTTTGTAATGTTGGCACAGCTTGAAAGGCAACCATTAAAAAAAAAAAAAACCGGCATTTTGAAAATGGATGTTCCCATAAATGTAGCTCTTGTGTTTCTCAGGGTTTTGTTTTTTCTTTTCCCTGCTCCCTCATATTTTTATCTCTGAGGAAATACATCTTTTTTGTGTCAATGGGTTTAGGTTGTATTTTCTGTTTAATACAGAATTGATGCTGAAATTCATGTATTTAAAAATACATGTATAAAATTTGTATCCTTTTATTAGGGAATGTGTTGCTCTGTTAACTTATGAAACCAGTGCTCTATAAAAAAAACTTTTAAATTTTGACAGTACAAACAGAAAGGATGTCCTCACAATAGTTTTTACTTTTCTGACTCTGTTAATCTTGACTATAGCAACATCTTGATGATAATAGTAACACAGAGAATTACATCCATATGGGATATTTTCCTTGATTGTTGTGTTTTAAGACAGACTCTCTAGGTTTTTGTTGTAAGATTTTTCTAACATTTACAAGGTTTCCTTTTATCTTGACTTTCAATATGGGTGCTATAATTTAGCATATCAGTGCTTTGTAGCCTCAAAAGTACAGAGGGTTTTTTTAACCACATTGATGCAAGGCTGAATTTTTCCTTTTAAATTGTTGAGCAACCAAGTTTTTTTTACCTCCCAAGACTTTTATGATGTTTTTTGTGAGGAAGAATGTTTCTCTAGAAGTAACTGGGCTTTAGCTTTGCCATGCAGGATTCCGCTATTCCAGTCTTTGTGCTTCTGACATTGAGGTTTGCCTAATGTATTTGCTTGACCAAAGTGTTTTCCTTACTTGGCTGTGTTTTTTCCTTTCTGTTCTTTGCTGGAATTTGTCACTATCCTACTGTGAAGCAAGGACAGTCAGTCTGAAACTTCTCCAGTGGGGAAGTTAACCCTTTGTTATCTCGAAAGAGAGTGAAGAGTTTCTCTCTTGCTAAACAAGCTTCAAGCTTTAGTCATTGGGAAGTGTCAGGTAACAACTTAATGGTAGATTACCTGCACTAATTCTTTAAAAAAATATCAGGGGAGGAGGCATTTCCTGTGAGAAACTCACATCAAGCCATACAGAACTCTGACTATGTGTTGTCTGACACACAAGAAAATTAAATCTTTACTTCAGGAAGATAGTAACTTTTTAAACTTGGATTGTGTGCAGTTTCATAAATTAATATCCATAACAGGATGTGAGTGAAAATATACCACAGATAAGCCTTATTTTAAAGGTCTTTTTTTGGGCCACAGGTGTATCTTGACTATCTCTGAAATAAAAAGCTTCCTTGTTTTCAGTGAAGGAAGTTTTTCATAAGGTGCTCATTTAAAGTACATGGTAACTAAAGAAAACAGATATTACATTTGAAAGTGTTCATCAGACTCTTCCTGCTCTCCTCTCAGTAATTTTTTATTTTCCAGGGACAGATTTGAAAATTCTTAGTAGAGATGGTAGCTCCAACTTTTTTTTCAGTTCTGGTTCTGCTGAAAATTAAAACAACACTTTCAGATTAAATGTTGCATTAACCTGCAAGTATGAGAGGAAAAAATCCTTAAGCCCTTACATTCCTCACAACTCTTAAAAAGGCTTATTTGTTATTTTAGAGGAGTGTCAGTGGCAGCTGCAAAGAGATTGATTCTCTGCAGATCCGACAGAAGTTTGTCATTTGTGGGCAAGGAGTCTTTCCTCATCTAGATTCAGGACTTTCTATGGTAAAGATAGTCCTTGCATTCATCTTAAAGGCTGACATTCAGAAGAGGTAGAGTCAGCTTTTAGAATGCAATTTAACATTTGCCGAACAAACTGCAGTGGACTACCTTGTGATTTGACGTTGTGGATATGATTGACAGTATAACTGGTAAAAACATAGATATGGTGAATAGAAAGGCTTTTGAGAATTTGTGGTTGATGTCCACAAGAAAAAGCAAGTTAATCTGCTTATTATGTGGCAAATTTCACAAATGAATTATGTCTACTTGGAGTGGGGGGAAACACTGCATTCTTCATATTGGTTTGTAGGACTTAAATATCAGCAATGTGTGCAATATCACGAGAGAGAAAGGGAATGGGGACATTACCTGTGAGACCTCTAGATGCAGCAGTGGATAGCGCTGCAATGTAAGAATGGGCTATCAACTTGAAAGAGACGTATATGTTGTTGATTTGTTGTTGTTGGTTTGGGTTTTTTTTTGTTTGGGGGTCTTTTAGCTGATACCAGTCCACAAACTGATATTGCATGAGAAACAATAAAACATATTGAGGTGCGACCTTCAGTAGTATTATCTTTAAAAAAGTGAGAATAGAACTTCTGAGAGAGACCTTCCAAGAGAATAGGAACTAAGTGGCCTGGGAAATTAAATCAGAAAAGATATGTGCTTACAGTACAGAGGAGGAAAAGAAAACCTCATGCTACTTGTTGTCAAGAGCTGCGTTTCTCATTCCCTGGATGGATGTGAGGCAAAACCAATGTGGAAGAGCTGAAGTTAATTTTCCAAGGCGTAGGGACACCCTGAAAAACAGTGTAGAGGGATCCTACAGCTGATATTTGTTGAATGAGATGAGTGTCCTGAAGGTTGACCTAAAGGTTGACTCTGAGACTTAAGGGGAAAAAAGTGGAGGAAGCAATACTGTGAAACACTTGCTGATGTTTGGCTGCATCCTATTTCATTTTTACAAATAAACATGTAGCAGCAGAATGCCTCTATTACCTGGAAGTTGGAAAGCTCTACTTTATTTGTTAGAGACCCCTTTATGAATGTTATAGGCTAGAAGGGCTCAGACATGGCACCTGTCTTTTCAGGGACTCTGCTGGTTTAGGTTGAGCTCAGGACACAAAATCCTTCGACAGAATGTATAGTGTAGGGTTTTGGGGAGGAGCGGGGTGGTGGTGGGTTTTTTTTGCGGAGGGTGGTTGGTGGTTGTTCTTTAGCAATAAAGTTATGAAACAATGACTTGACTGAGGAGAGAGATGAAGAAAAGAAATCAATAGTGGCAACTTCCTTGTATCTGAAGTAAGCCTTTTGACACTGTCTTTTCCATCAGTCGGCTAGGGAAGCATGGTCTAGAAAAAAAACGCTACTTACTGGATGCACAGTTGCAATGCTGTTGTTCTGAATGATTATTGATCATTCGCTGCCAATCTGGAATTTTATATTGAACAGGGGTCAATGAATATGTGTCTATACTAGACGCTGTAAAAGACCTGGAAGATGGAATGGAGGATGTGCTTAATAAACACAAATAACACACGAAATAGATGACCTACAGGAAACACGGACAGAAGAAAATTAGAATAATCGTGACAAACTGCAGAAACAGCTTAGGATAAAACATGCTGAGTAATCTTAGATTCACCAGTTATTAGCAATGCAGATAGGAAACAGAAAGTAGTTCTGGTTGAAGTGGTAAAGGATCAGAGCTGAAGATGAATTAATGGTGTCAGTGGTTGTGTGTAGGAAAGGAAAGCCAGCATCCATACAGAAGTTCAAGTGATTCATCTTGCTTGTGATCTACATATCAGGGGACCATTCTGCTTTGTCTTACTCAGTGCAGTGATGGCAGCAAGAGACAGCTTTACTATGGAAAACCCAGGGAAGAGTAAAAGGAAGTATGAAAACATGTTCTATGAAGAAAGACTGAAGAAAATGGGATTGCTTAGACTAGAGGAAGATCATTAACAAGTTTTTGGGGGGATGAACAAAAAAAAACCCCAAAACTGGCAACAAGAACGGAAATTACTTCTGCGTCTTCCCCATGTATAGGAAAAGAAATAATAGGCTTAAAGTTAATGAGATCCAGTGGAACTCAGTGGTAAATAGTCACTGTAAAATAAAGATCAATGAAGAGGCAATTTTTCTTGGAGCAGATAAATGGGGTCTAACACTCTTTGGGTTTTCCGAAAACTTCTCTGCGTGTTTGTTCTTGAGTGGTTTTGGTTACTGAATGCTATCTACAACTCTGGAAGAGCTGTTGAGCTACAGGTAAAAGACCAAAAATCTGAATTCCAATTAGGAGAAGTTGAGCTTGTAACAGAGGCTAGAATTCAAAGAAAAACTGTGGAGACATGTCTGTCTAGTCATTGTGGGATACAAATCTTGCAAGTCTAAGGAAAACAAAAGAACTAAAGTGGCCCTAATCTTGAAGCCTGTATGACAGGAAATGAATTTGTCCATGGACACTACTACATGATATTTTTGTTCAGGCTTTCAATCAGTATGCTCAGAACTGGAAGCCGTAGTTATTTATTGCTAGAAGAAAGGAGGAAATAGTGTACTCAAGCAGAGGAGATAATTTTGGCCTTTGTCTATGGACATAGTAATATTCCCATCTGTAGTTATTTATGCAAGGAAGCATTATCTGAAACTAACCTGAAATTAACTGTGCCCTGTCCTAGATGCAGGGATCTGAAAAATACCCTAAATGTGAAAACAGACATCTTTTTCCAGCTACAAATCTTGTCATGGCACACTTTATAAAACATTTTCAGTACATGCAGTGGTGCAAAGGACATTGGCAGATAATGTGTAGTTCAGGGTTTACCCTAGCAAGTATTTACAATTTTTATCACAGTTGTCAGAGGATCGTATTACCAGTCCAATAACTATGTTGGGGGAAAAAAGCAAATGCGAAATGGTAAGAATTTTGTTTAAAAATAACAAAATTATGATTCTTAAGGTGCTATAGAAATATTAAAAAACCCCAGAATATTGAACATCTAGTGAGTCATTGCAGAAGAGTGTCTGAATCTGAAAGTGAACAATAATGCCGTGGGAGCTCTCAGCTTTGCATATGGAAAAATTAAAGGTCATACCATGTGAAATAGCCCCAGTCTAGCAGTGGAAAACTGGGCTCTCTGGAACAAAGGTCCTTAAAATTTGTTGGGGGTGGGGGTGGGGGGGGGAGCAGGGGAAAAGCCCTATGTATTAATCTTACTTTTTGGAGATCAATAATCCAAAATACAGTACAGATAAAATAGACAATGTATATGTCTTTCCTCCCCACAGTGATACGTAATTCTGGCTTTGGCGATGAGGTGTAACGTTACTGAGAATGTAATGGCTGGGGGCCACTGGGTGTGAATTTAATCTTTTTCAGTGAGGTGAGGTTTGGATATGTAATTAGTAATATCCTCTGCCATCAGTGGGATGTTAAAATAATAGAGTATTTCTAAGGATGAACACGAAATCTGACCCTGACATGAAGTCAGCACTTTTAAATTAGAGCATGGCAACTGAAAAAAGAAGTGCTGATATTTTAGCTAAAAGCAAGCATGTGTATCCTGTTAAAAGTGACATCCAACTTGCTGGAGTCTTTGTGGATGTCTAAAGAGGATAAATCCTACTGGGTATTCAATTTTTGTCTGTGCGCACCAAGAGCTGACAGCACTTAATAAAAATGACATGCTGCACAGCATGGGAAACAATCGCTGCAAAAATACTGGTGTCACCAGTGGTAACGTTGTATCTTTATTGATGTATGATTACAATAATTCTGGTGCTGGGTTGCAGAAACGGCGTGTGTAGCTCTTTGTATAAAAGAGCGGTATGCAGTCATTGTCTGCCATCTGCCATGCTGAAGATTGAATCACATGACTTGGAAACTAAACCTTGGGAATTTGTTGCATCCCACTGAGCCTGGCCATTAACAGATAATTAGTCTGGTAAAAATCTTTTGAATTCATTCTGCAGCTGTCATATGCCAGATTAGGATTTGTGTTGCAGGTTCCTCATTACTTTGAGATCTTGGAATTTTTTTTCCTGTAATTATATTACCCTTTGTTACTTCAGTAAACAGTTCTTGCATTATCACGTTTACACATGCAAATTTCTCTTTAAGAAGCCTGTTACACCTCACCGTGTAAAACTATCTATCAACCACATATGCAAGGGTTTCAGGGTTGAATTTTCTCTGGTCCTGTTCATAACACAGTATAAGCATATAAGCAGACTTTCTAGTTTTATGATTTGTCTTTCGGATTGTCAGTTTGATGGATCTGTTGCAGTAGCTGCTTCTTGGTTGGCTGTATTCAGATTGTCAGTGTCTCTTCAGTCTACTGAAACAAAAAACCTGAAATCTTGAAATAAGAACTTTTCTTCGAGATTTGTATCAGTTATTAAGAAAAATGGCATCCTCTTCCATAATAAATTAACAGCAGGAACCATGGAACAGTTTGCCAGAGAGAGGAAGGGGAATATTCATCTTTAATGTTTAATTAAGTTGCAATGAACTGTTAGACACAGTAGTCTGAAGACTCTGAAGAGAAAGTCATGCTGAAGTAATAGCAAGACAAGCCAACTTTTAAAAGCAAAGAGCTTCCCAGCGCTTAAAAGGAACAATGACCCTGTTCGTGGCTTGAGGTTTGTAAGCTTTGCATAGGAAGGAATGATACTCGGTGTTTTCACTGTAGGCAGTGAAAGTCAGTGTTCTGGTAGTGCTTCTCTTGTTTAGAGTCAACAAATGTTTCCTTTTGTTGTGCAAATATGCAATCCATGCCACGTTCTTATATATTTATTTCGTTCATGTTTATTTGGTACATTCATATTTATTCATAAATGGGCATAGGATATCTCTACAGTCATGGAAGGCTTTTCAAAGAAACAAAAATATTTCAGAAGAAAGCAAAAAGAGTAGAACATAGCTTGTAAACTGATTAGGAAGTGAGATTTCTGGGCTAGTAGATTCATCATTTCCTGGCTTTACCCTTATCGCTCATCTCCAATTCAACTAGTGTTTAGTTAGGGAATTTCAGTCTTGATAAAATTGTTAGAAAATAGGGCAGTTAGTTAAGAAAAGTAGAGATGGTTGAGTACCATGCAGCCAAAATCTTCTGGATAAAGTGCTTTCTGAAGGTGCCATTTCCTTGCATGTGGAAAACTTGCAGTTTCTCTTTTAAAGAAATCAGGGGTCTGGTTGATTTTAAATATAGTCTTTTCCAACCTCAGCGGTTCTATGGCACTATGAATAGCATTGAACAAGAGAGATTCAAGCATAGATAAATGTGGAGCTGAATCCTAGTTAAAGAATATTTGCCTTATTCTCCCTATATTTTGCAAGGGACACGATAATACAGACACTTAGAATAAGCCCACCTGGTTGTACATGCAAACATCTGACACCAGCTAGCTTTGATCTGTGTAACTTATGGACCTTGGAGGTGGTTTAAGTCTGATCAAACTGCAGACTGATTGACATCGTATCTACTTGCCAAAAGGCAGGTAGATGTGTTCTCACCCAGTCAAGTATATAATGCTTTTTGAGGTAGGAAGTGTTGGTTCTGTTGTGAAGATAATTGGAATGTAACGTGTGTGCTTGGTATTTCTAATCTGTATATTACGTTTCTAGCATATACTGGGCTATAAACAAAAGTATTCTGAATATTTGGTTACTAGGTTTTCCTGGAACCTGGGGCAATTTTCAGATGCATTTAGGTACAAATTCTTTCCTGCAATCATGTTGCAACTGGGAATAGTAATCCAGCCAAGGTGCATTTAAAAGTAACTATTGGCTAGAATCCTTCTTACAATGACTTCAACAGGCTGTTCACTTCTGCTCTTCCTGAGATGTAGGACTGGCAGGGGCAGCATGGCTGAGGGTATCCAGTCACCAGTTGGCATGGACAATCTCATATGCTTTGTGCACAACAGTTCACGGGAAAATCCGCTCTCTCCCTCTCCTATCTGCTGCTTATCACAAATCCATCCCCAGGACCTGTGTCAAACTGAAGATTGCTAATCCATGAAGCTTTGGGACTTCGATGTTTGTGTATTACAGAGAAAGCACGGGAGAGACAAAAACCGTTCTTCATAACCTCTACACTGCCAAGTAATTTTAGATAGGCTATTGGGAAATAATTCTAGAAATTGGGCAGAGTTCTGGGTTTCTTAGCAAAGAGAACACAGTGGTGTACTTAACATCTGACTCAAAAAAACATCTCTGCCAACAAAATCCATACACCGTAACTGACTTCATATGAAAATAAGAGGAAACATGGCACAGTGAAGGTTTCTGGTAGGCTTAAGTATTCTGGCCAGTTCTTGTTGTGGCAGATTCTTTGCCTCAAAAGGTAAAGTATTCTCTCTGCTTCCTGGGAGCTGAGGGGTTAAGCAGGGAAATCTGTCTTCTGCAGGTACTCATGCAAGTTCTGGTACAGAAGATTAGTGTGCAAAAAAGTGTATTTGTAATATTCCTGCTAATATATAATTGTAATTTTTATAATGTGTTAGACTATATATATTTACTCAAAGCATAAATACAGTAAAATTGATATTGTAAGATTGCAAAGTCTAAGAGGAAGATGATGAACAAATGATGAAATTTGATTCGCAAAACTGATTTGATTCAAAACGTAAAATTTTGTCCTTCTTTGTATTTGTACATGGAAGTGGAGGGCATAATTTGTTTATTAAAAGCCTCCCTGAGGAGAGAGAACAGGATAGTCCATGGTACTCCTATGGAGAACATTGCTGTCACGTACAAACTACTGTGATCTAGTTACAAAAGATAAATAATAGTAAAATAATGTTAACAGGTAAGCAAAGGTAAAAGAGGTGCCTGCCTGCTCTGGCTGTTCTCAAGTGTTTGGACAAAGATGCTCAATACACTTTGAGGTATGTTTTCTGCACAGTGGGAAAACCGAGAGAATAGGGCTTTGGATAATTCTGCTGAATTTGACTCTATGGTGTTTTGCTGCTCTCAAGTTTGTAGCATATATCTAAAATGACTTCTAAATATTTTGTGTGGTTTGTAGTTTGGTTTTTTCCCTTCATCTGTAGTCAAGTTTATTGCTCAAATTCTCTTGAAATCATGCGTGCATCAGAGGCAAAATATACCGATCTTCTGGCTTGTTTGCCTGATAGTTAGAAGTGGATCTTTCTTTTAAATGGAATCTTTGATTTTTCCCATATTTTTTTCCAAAATTTTAATCTCTATGTTTCCTCCTTGTCTTCAAAGCCGGTGGGAATTGATACAGATCCTGGCCACAGGACGTATTTCTGAAGTTCTCGTTCCTCTGAACAAAAATTCTTTGCTGCTGTAAATATTGGGGAAGGATAGAGGGGGAAGTAGGGTCCAGTATTTTAACACGCAGACCCAACTATGAATCCTTGGGAGTACACTGGTAAGAATTACAGTACTTCCTCTTTTGTATGACAGGAAAAAAAAGGGTTTTGTGAAGTTAAAACGTGACTTGGAACTGAACTAAAAGAACCTTGTCAGGTGTGACAGAAGAAATAAATATTAATACCTCTTGTGTAAATTGACTTTGTCAGGTGTGAGTCTCAAGTTAGAGGCTCTTTGTGACCTTAGTTTTTTCTCAGTGTTTTATATATCCGTATATAACTGATCTCAAAATGTTTTAGATGATTCATCTTTGAATCAGGTTTTTATCAGCTTTTGTCTGACTCGCATACTTGAAAAATTTTATTTTTAGCTAAGGGCTAGATCTGTTGTGCATGACACCTGAATGTTTCGGAGAGGACCTTATGTGTAAACTGTCCTCAGTTGTCAGGGAACAAGATATAACTTCGTCTTATCCTACAGAAGTTCTATTTTAATCGTCATTTGCTTTAATAGAAAGTGCAGTTTTTCTGTGAAATGGAGTATTAACAAGGAAACTTCAATAGTGTATTACCAGATTTCAGAGAGAAAAGTGACTTTTATCA
>NW_010402184.1:0-329 GCF_000710305.1 Buceros rhinoceros silvestris
CTGATACCACATGGGTGATACCACGTGGGTGCCATCACGGATGCCTGGGTGCGGGGCCATACCGACGGTACATCTGCTCGCTCTGGGGGTGCCGCCCGTCCTTGAGGGTCTGCACGTCGGCGAAAAGCAGCCGGATCATGGCGTCCGCCTTGTCCAGGTCCCTCTCCACCTCAGCCGCCTTCTGCGGGGCCTTTCCGGCGCTCAGCAGCCGCACATCCTGGCCATGGGACAGGAGAGGACGGGATGGGGTGAGCAGCTGTGCCAGGAGCACGGCAGGACCCCACTACCCACCTCCGCCACCGCTGCATCCCCCCTGGCCACTCACCGCC
>NW_010402184.1:448-847 GCF_000710305.1 Buceros rhinoceros silvestris
CTGGCCACTCACCGCCTGCAGCAGCGCATCGGCCTGGTTGAGCTGCTCCTCACCGAGCCCCGACTCCATCTGCAGCTTTGTCACCACGCGCTGCAGCCGCTCCAGCCTGCGGGGAGACCGGTGTGGGGACAAGGTGGGCACAGGGGCACCCGTCCATGCACGGCATAGGTGCTGCTGCACGGGGTGCTGATCCCATCCATGCGTGGCACGGCACCGATCCACCCCTGCCTGGCACCGATCCTGCCCCGCAGGGCACAGATCTGCCCCACACAGCCCAGACCCTGCCCCACGGGACAGAGATCCCACCTCTGCCCAGCCCCAGTCTCTCGAGTTCACAGCAGGGATCCCATTCCCATGCTAGCACTGACCCCGCCCCGTCTGGCACAGCTCCAGGACATT
>NW_010402185.1:0-450 GCF_000710305.1 Buceros rhinoceros silvestris
GCCGGGCCTGGAAGCTGCTGTGTCCTCCATGAGCGCAGGTGCCGTCAGCATCCGTCTGGGGAAGGAGCAGCCTCTGCAGCAGCTCCGGCAGAAGGAAGGGTTCCTGCCTGAGGAGAGCCGCAGTCAGCCCTGCAGATAACTGCTGCGTGTGCTTTCCCTCTCCCAGGCAGTGCTGAGGACTCAGCTGCTGGTTTCTCTCTGGGGCTCTTGGTGACTGCATCTTGCTCAGGTTTGTGTGGGCTGCCTGTGGTCTCCTCCTCCTCTTGGCGCCACGGGCAGAAAGGAACGCCTAGAGCATTCGCTGGCTGTGGACAGGAGCTGCTGCGGCTGAAGCTGAAGAGGCCAGAAAAAGGTGAAGCAACTGAAGGGTAAAATAAAAGAGAGCCAGCTGGCAGCCGCCTCCAGCTGCCGACAGGAAACAGCCGGCCCCTTCGGGTGAGGAAAGGCCCC
>NW_010402185.1:604-963 GCF_000710305.1 Buceros rhinoceros silvestris
TCTTCGGGTAGTTCTCAGCAGAGCCGATTGCCAGTGTGCGTGGCAGGATCTGTCTGTGTAACTGAAGGCACAGTGGGGCCATGGAGTGTGGGCGTGTGAAGGCTGTGTGTCTGGGAGGCCTCATTCTGTAAGACTCCAATCTATTCTCTTAGGCGGATGAGAGTCAAGAGACCAGCACTACAGAGGAGGAAGTAGAGGGAGGTGGAGAGAGAGACAGAGACAAATGAATTGGAACTGTCACATTCTCCCAGCAGGTCTCAGAGCAGGAGGTATGGTGAGTCCTGGAGCCTTGGGGCCGTGTTGCCAGTTATTGCTTCCTGGTCCCTCCCTGCCCCTCCTCTCTCTCTCCTTGCCGTTCT
>NW_010402185.1:1314-4496 GCF_000710305.1 Buceros rhinoceros silvestris
CCCTGATGTTCTACCTCTTTGATTTCTTTTTCTTTCTGTGCTTCTGTCCTGTCCCTCTTTTTCTGTCCTCTCTGTCATGCAGCCCATTGGTATATTCGTCATTCTCCATCTATCTGTCTGTCTTCCTATCCCAGTTTTTTTTAACTCTTCCCCATCCGCCTTTCACAATTCCAGCCCCCCACCCCTCACTTGGTTCCATGTCCTTATTTTGTAACTCTTTCTTTGCCTTGTATTCCAGATATCCAGACTGTGCCTGAGCCTTGCCTGTAGCAGACACCTGGGAGAGCAGCGCAACCGTGGCCACAGGCTAAAGACTGTCTGGGGGTGAGCTGGGCCCAGCCCAGCGCAGGGCACAGCTTCTGCACCCACAGTGAGGGGTTGTCCCTTATGTCCCCCAAAGAATAGCAGGGAGTGGGAGGGCACGTTCCTGGGCAGGGGTTGTGGCAGACCTGTTTTGGGCTGTTGGTGTTGGAAAGCCTTTGTTTAGTGCCTGCTTGTGATTGTCGCAAACACTTTAGCTCCTCCTGTGGTATCCCTGTCCTGTGAACTACATCCTAGGTGCTATGACTGTTCCTGGTTGTCCATGTAAATCGAGCCAGGCATTTTCTGCACGGTGGTGAAGCCTCTCAGCTTGAATGAAAATGGGGAGGAGAACAATAACGTGAGAGGTGATCCTGCTGCTGCAGCCCCTTGGAAACAAGTGCTCTTTGGGTTTTGTGGTTAGAGAGTGTGTGGCTGGGTCAGTGGTGTGGTGCCATTCTTATAGGGGTAGATTTTCTCTTTGGACAGTGCACCATCGTGCTTTGTGTGCCTAAATTCTTAGGCTGCCCTCAGACACCATTTACCCCAGTTTCCTTTGATCAGGTGACTTAGATGTTGTCAGTCTGTCCTTTCCCACTCAAGAAAGGTGCCCTCAGGAAGAGCTGGAGTTCCTCCAGTCCCAGGAGCTGTGTTTCAGAGGCGCCGGAGCAGGTTGTCTCAGCTCCAGGAGTGCAGATGGAGGAATTTGGTGCCAGGTGAGGCATTTAAGTTACTTGCCAGGGTAAATGTGCTGGTGATACCAAGAAGGTAAATTCCTGAGCTGGTAGTGAATGACTTGGGGGCAAGTGGAGGAAGAACAACAGCAACAGGAAGCAAATGGCAGTTTTCCAAAAATTTGTGTGTGTCAGATCCATCAAAGTTTTACTGCTGGATGTTGTTTGGCAATCTATTCCAAATGGCTCCTTTTGGTAAATGTGAATTTTCAGGAATTTCAGGGTTGTGTGTGGCAAAACGCTTCCCTCTGTGTGTCCTGCTCTGTGAACAGCACCAGTCAAGAGCACATCCAGGGGCAGGGCTGCTGTTCGCTGCTCTCAGCATTGCCCCAGCAGTGCTGCAATGTTCAGACTAACGGGAGGGTTTAGGGATGGCAGGATGCTGCTGTCTGTCAGAGCTGGCAGGGCTGACCCTTTTCCCTGTTGTTTTCATGCACACACAACAAAGCTGTTTTTTTCTTTTCCCTTGATCCTCGTCTAACAATTTCTGAAGCTGTTGCTGCTGTGGATTTGCAGCTTGTGCTCCTGTTCTTGTGGAATTCCAGTTCTGGATCACTTCTGTGGCAAAGTGTTGAGATCCGGTTTTCAGTTATAGCTTCAGAAGCTGCATCCCCTGGAATCCGGGGAGGTGAAGCTGCTCTGGCGTGTGCAGACGTGCTTGCAGGGTGCTTAGTGGCCTCTTGTCAAAACAGCAGGGGCTGTGCTCTGGGTCCAAGGGCGCGCTGTGTTTTTGCCGTTGGAAGATGGACTAGAGCATGTGCTGTTCAATGTCAGGACAGTCCACAGCTGGGAGGGGCTCAAAGCGGGGTTTACGACTGCGGTTGTAAATGTTTGTGACCCTTTGAAGGAACAGCCTGACAGAAACCATTCCTTTTTTCGAAGGAGGCAGTTCTCGAGGACAAATGGGTTGCCGTGCTCTTGCTAACTATTATTGCACTTGGGATGTGCAGGGTGAGGAAATCGTGGGGAAATTTGGAAAAATGTATGTAGGTATCTGCATCTGTTACTTGAGAAAGTGAGTCCTAGTGACACTAAAGCTGCCAGTGGGTCCCGTCAGAGGCGAGTTGTCTAAAAAATGCAAAGGCTGTAGTGGCTGTAACAACACCTTCACCAAAGATGAGACAAAATACGCCTTCCTCCACTCAGCTGGGGTCTTCCCAAACAGAGGAAGCTTTAAGTGCCTGCCCAGCTTTACGCCAAAGGGCTTTTTCCTCTCTCAGCAGACTTGTCTGCTGCCACCCTTTCACCATGGTCACCCTTTCTTCTGCCGTGGCAGTGCCAGACGGATGGACAGAATGCACAGCGGGCTGCAAGGACAAGGTATGTCTGCAATGTGCGTCTGCATTTTTCCTGAGGTACTTGTAGCGTGGGCTTTAAAGGTAACATGAAGAACATGCCAACTCGTCTGTAGTTTTTGTAGGAGATATTTTAATACAAATACCTGAAATCAAATAAAGTTCATTCTGCAAGGCTTATTTGCCTCAATTTATTTTCTGTTCTGAAAAGCCTAATCTGTTTCTGTGTGCTTATTATTCAGTGGTGCTGTGAAAATAATGTACAAAAAGAGGAAAGAAGCTGTTTGTAAGAGTTCAGATGTTCAGAAGAAACCAACTGTTTTCACAATTAAAGTTTTATGATTTTTTTAGTCAGTAAGTTTTTAAAATATCTTATAGTAGCACTTGAAAACCTTACTGAGATACTGGGCCCTGTACTAAAAGCCATCAAGGTAAGAGAAGAGACATGGACAAAACAGGACAAATGGCCATTGCTCCTATGTGGTTTTCAGGCTTTTTTTTTTCCCCAAAAAAAGTAAAACTATCTGGGGGATCTTTCATCTCACTGTCTTTTTTTTTTTTTCCCTATCATAAATGGCCCACAGGGCTTCTAGTTGGCCGTGTTGGTTTCCCAGCATAGGCTGCAGGCTGTCCCAGCTCCCTGTCCTGTTGTTTCATCCTCCCTGTGCCCTGTTCTTTGTAAGTTTTTTGTCTTTCTCCATCTAGGCCAGTCCAGCTTCCTGCCCCTATTCTTCTTTCCTCTCTCTCTGTTGTGTTGCCTGTCCTAGGTTTTTGCTGCATCTCCATCCTGCTCCCCATCTTTCTTTGATTGTCTCTGCCCTGCTCCCTCTCTCTCTCTGCTACCTCTCTTTCC
>NW_010402185.1:4652-5565 GCF_000710305.1 Buceros rhinoceros silvestris
CCCCCGCCCCCCACCCTTCTCTTGCTCTGCCGTTTTCTGACTCATGCTTTCTCACTACACCCCTCTGTCCAGCCAATGGCCACTTTTCTCTCCATCACCTCATCCTGCACCCTGCTTCACATTTTTGACAGGCTTCACCTCAGCCCAGCAGCATCTTGCTCTGAACTGCTGAGTGTGGCTCTGGGAACAACTGCCTTTCCCAAGGGCACCATGCTCTGGTTTGAGCAGGAAAGGTGGTCGGTCACGGGCAGCAGCGTGTCACTGGGCACAGTGATTTGGCAGCGGGTAGAAGCACAGGTGTTTTTCTCACCTTGCAGACTTGATGCCCAAACACTCAAAGGGTTCAGGTTACAAAAGCCTTTAGCCATGAAAGCAAGGTGTAAACTTCTACCAGCGCTGCCTTTCGGCTGTGCTGCTGGCTGAAAATGGCTGCAGGCCAGGAGACATTGAGGGGCATCGGAAATAATGAAACCGAGTGTTGAACGGGTCGTTTGAAGGAGGTGGATGAGGCAGCCAGAGGACCGGAGCTGTTCCCTTGATACCTTGGCAGAACAGCCCGTCCAGCCTGCCAAGCACTGCGTCTAGCAGGCAACAGAGTGCTGCCTGCCAAAGGCGCGCCGAGCTGCGCTCCCGTGCAGGGCGGAGATGTGCCTCAGCGTGGCATCCGTGTTGCCTCATTTTGTTTTCCAGTCTCTCGCCAGCCTCTGCTAACTCGCTACTGTCCCTCTCACAGCCCTGATGCCACATGCAGTGGTGGGTACAGCCATCACTGGGGCTGACTCCGTGCGGGGAGAAACCCTGTTCCCGGAGGTTCCCTGTGCTGCGTCTCTTCCCCAGGTCATGAGCTGCACGGGCAGGAACAACGAGCAGCTTTCTCAAGCGGTCGGATGCAGAGGACTGAAGTGCTGTAGCC
>NW_010402186.1:0-362 GCF_000710305.1 Buceros rhinoceros silvestris
ACGAGGGAGGGGTCTGGGGACACAATTCCATGCTCCTGTGCCTGAGCTGTCTTCCTCCGAACGACTTGGGGCCGGCCACGTTTGGTGCCGCCTGTGTCCAAAATGCCCTCGCTGCCGCTTTGGTCCACAGCTGCAGCCAGCTCCAGGCGCGGGCACCTCGCTCGTCAGCTGTGGAAGCTGAAGGGCAAAAGCTTGTTTCTGATGAACCAACAAATGCCTCAGCTCTAAAGCCAGGAGCTGCCGAAAGGCAGGACCGATGTATCGAGGTTGGGATTAAAGGTGACTGACTTGTTGGATTTTAACCCTGTGGTGGTGGGTGCCGGGCTCTCCAGAGCCCCGGGCACGCTGGGCAGAGGAGTGAT
>NW_010402186.1:568-1060 GCF_000710305.1 Buceros rhinoceros silvestris
GAGCGCTTCCCCTTGCCGATGCCAGCGGCATTGCGATCTCTGTTAGCTGCAGCAGCTGGCCTGGGCAGCCCCTGTCCAGTCTTGTCCAGATGCTCCCAGACAGTGACGTGTGTGGTCTCTCTGCGGTGCTTCTTGTTGCCTGTTTTTTCCGTGCGGGGAGACCTTCCTTGTTGGTGTGCAACTACAGAGAGGTGGAGGCTGGAGCACTCGGGTCCCTGCTTCTCCAGCAGCTCCTGCTGCCGTCTGGCCCTAGTCCACACTTCCCTCACTCCCCACCACTCGACACAGCCTCCCAGCATCACCCTGGGCTGTGCTTCTTACAGAAGAGAAATGTCTGGGGTGCCAAAATGTCCTCGCTGATGTCAGGTCTCCCAGCGTTGCCATCACCCCTCGTCCCTCCGATTTTTGGCTGCCCTCCTCTCACAGAACATCCCATGGCCAGGGCACGGCAGCCTCCGGCCCGGCAGGCCCTGCTCCCCTGGTAGGGGGGGG
>NW_010402186.1:1202-1566 GCF_000710305.1 Buceros rhinoceros silvestris
TGTAGCTGGCGGAGCACCCACCCACCCCGGCAGGGCTGAGGAGCCCTGCAGTTTGGGGGCAGGCTCTGTGGGGTGTTGGGATGCTCCAGGCAGGGAGGACTCTCCTCTCTGCCCCGGCTGGCAGGTTCTGCGGGCGCAGCCAGGCGCAGGGTGGGGGTTTTGTCCCTGCTGACAGTTTTTCAAGCCAGCCCAGCACTGGTATTTAGCTGCAAGGCCAGCGGACGCGATGTCCCCGCTCCCTGCCCAGGCGTACCCTCCTCCGCAGCCGCCCTCCTGGCGCTGCAGGGAGAGGTTCAGCCGAGGAGCGTTTGGGCTGGGAAAGGGCAGGGCAGGGCAGGCTGCGTGCGGGGGCCGAGGCCATTCT
>NW_010402186.1:1769-2008 GCF_000710305.1 Buceros rhinoceros silvestris
CAGGGGGTCGGGAGGGTTTTGGGGGGTATTACCCTGCGATGATGGAGAAGGCAGCTGGCAGAGCAGCCCCGCAAGTGTTAACGAACAGAGCACCCTGTGCCGGTCCTCTCCCCTTGCCTCCTGCCAGCCCTGACCTGCTGCCTCAGCATCCCAGGGCAGCTGCTTCCAGCCCTGCCCGGACACCCGGGCAGCCGAGCCCGGTGCCAGCTGCGCTGCTCCCCCTCCCCGCTGGCTCCTTG
>NW_010402186.1:2282-2551 GCF_000710305.1 Buceros rhinoceros silvestris
GGATGGGCGCAGCCTGGGCTCGGGCACGGGGGCAAGGCGGGCTGCCGGCCCCGTCCAGAGAGTCATCCGCGTGTGCTGATGCTGCTGGGACTGGTTGGCTGAGCACAGAGAGGGCTCGGGGTACTTGTGCTCAAAGCTTTTGCCTCTTTCCAGATACCACCTTTGGGTGCCTCGTCTGGGTCCAGCCTCGGGCACACGGAACAAGCGGAGGAGGGACGTGGCCATGCAGCACTTTCCAGCACAGCAGAGGTGCGTGGGGCAGAGAGGCA
>NW_010402186.1:2797-3205 GCF_000710305.1 Buceros rhinoceros silvestris
AGCGTGCTGGTGTCCCCGCACGGATGGGACATCATCCCCGGGCAGCAGTGGCCGTGCGGAGCGGCGCAGAGCTTGCCTGCTGCACTTTCCCGGGGTGGGGTGGGGGGTAGGTGGACTTTTACTGGTTTGGCTCATTTAAAGCAGAGAGAAGCAGAGGTCCAGGTGCAGTTGTGCTCCTCGGATGTGCAGGGAGCGAGCGGGGTCACGCTGAGGCAGCCTGGGGGGCGCTGGCCGTGGGGCAGCGAGGGAGCGAGTGGAGCTGATGAGGAGACGGCTGGGGATGTCGGGGCTGGGGCTGCAGCTTGGGGGGAAGGGAAGTGCTGGCATCTGCCTCTGAGCCATCCAAGCAGAAAAATGTTGTGCTGCAGCGAGCTACCGGCTGGCGCGCGCAGGGGGGTCCACCCCCAC
>NW_010402186.1:3280-4588 GCF_000710305.1 Buceros rhinoceros silvestris
GGGTTCCCAGCACAGCCACAGCCACGGCGTGTTGCTGATGCCTGCCAGCCTGGCCTCCCCGGATGCTCCTGCTCTGCTCCCATCAAATGTCTCTTCCTCTGGGTTGGAGTGGAAATATTTTCCTTCCCTGGAGCCTTGGCATCCAAGTTTCCTACTTGCTTCCACTGTTATGCTCAGAAATACTCAGTCCTTAATGCCTGGGTGGGGAACAGGCTGAACCATCCCATCTCGTGCTGGTCCCTGGAGGGTCGGGTCTCCCCGGGGGCATCCAGGGGCAGATGATGTGGTGGGGAACTGCTGCCCTGGGCTTGTGGCTGAGGCCCTGGCGCCAGAGCCGAGAATCTCCTCCCTGCACCCTCCCCGAGGCTGCTCCTTTGGGTGCTTCCCCACTCCCAGCTGTCCCGGGGAAAGTCCGGGTGTCCCACGGGAAGTGCCCATGTTTGGAAGCGTGGCCCAAAATAGTGGTGGCTGCAGCGGGGTGGGGGATCTCAGCGGCGTGTCCTTCTGGGGAGCTCGAGAACAGGGTGGCAAGAGGAAGCCAAAGGGCTGTGAATAATGCGCATTCCTCACCGATGACAGCCTAACCTAGTTCTGGGTCGGGCTGCATGCTGCGCTCCAGCGGCTCCGATAAAGCGCGCGGGGCTCTGCACAGGGCCCTTCTCCCATCAGCTCTGTGTCCCTAAGGCCTCCTTCACCCCCACTTTTCCTGCGTCCCCCTCGATACCCTCACCAGGCTCCCTCCATGCTCCTGCCCCTCTCTCCCGGGTTACTTCCACTCGCCCCGTTACTGCACGGGGAGGGTGCGGGAGCTCCGGGGTGCTGTGGAGCTCCGGGCTCGGCTCGCAGGGGTGTGCAGCCGGGGTGCTGGGTGCTGTGCTTTGCCAGAGGAAGGCACATCCCCGGGGCACTGCCATGTGTCCCTGTCCTATCTGCAGAGCCGGAGCGCTCCTCTCCCTCCCTGCCCGCAGCGTGCGTGGCTTGCTGCAAGGGGAACGAATCCGGGCTTGATAAAGCTTGTGGTAGCTCGTAGCAGGAAACCTTCAAAACTCCCAAAATTGCTTTGAATTGGGAAAAAAACCCGAACAACAACAAAAAAGTGCTGTTGCTGCTCCTGGCGTGCTCCGGAGATGAGCAGTGCCACCACGGTGTGTGGGGCAGGAATGTCTCGGAGAAGTGAGGGGCCGAGGGTCCTCGGCCAGCAGCCAGTGCTACCTCTGGGGGTTGCTGGGGGGGCTCCTGGCGAGGTCCCACACACGCCCCTCAGTGCTGGCTTTGCCCCTGGCCCCGGCTGGTGAGCGCTCCGGTGCT
>NW_010402186.1:4717-6149 GCF_000710305.1 Buceros rhinoceros silvestris
TGGGGGCCAGCCGCTCGGCCCGTGGCTGCAAGGTGGCTTTTGCTGAGGACCCACCTTGTCCCAGAGCTGGGACGGTCTGTGCAAGCAGTGCCCGCAGCTCAATCCCCGGCACGTCCCCGGGCAGGGTGAGGAGCGCACGGGTGCTGGTGAGGGTGCCAGCCCGGGAGGGTGCTCAGGCACAAGGCTGTGTCTGGGGACACTGGCATCGCAGGTTCTTCTGAAAAACCTTAACACCCCCTCGATTACGGGGAGGCTCTTGCAGTTTGCAGCCTCGGGTGGGGACTGCAGCAAGCAAGGCCAAATCCCCCCACGGACTAGGGAGAGGGAGGCAGACTAACGAACCTCGCTCGTTAGCGAGCATCCTTCAGGCCTGTTCTGTGAAGGAAGCAGGGAAGGGGTGCCCAGCCCTTGCACGGGAGCTCCAGTCTGTGCTCCCTGCCCTGCGGGCGCTGGTGCCCCGGCCGAGCACAGGGTGTTTAGCACAGACCTTCTCACAGCTGCTCTTCTTAACCTCTCCAGGAGGAAGATCTGGACACAGAACACGAGAAGCTGGTGGTGAGAGAGCCAGAGGATGAAGATGGTGAGTGCCAACCAAGCCAGCACCCTGCAGGGAGGGTTTGGCCGGGTCTGAGGGGCTGAAGTCCCAAGGGCTTGGGGCTGGGCTCCTTCCTCCAGGAAATGCAGAGGAAATTCCTAAGCCAGCAACCCCACTTTTCCTCCCCGTGCCCTTGGGCTGTTTGCCATGGGACAGCTTTGTGATGAAGCTGCCTCAAGAGCTCCTTGCTCGCATCCAGGACGATCTCCAGGGGCTTTAGTCAGAGCCATGTTTAACTGATTAGCCAATTAGTTGATTGGAAAATGATTAATTGACTAATTGGGGTGACAACTGCTGTGCTCCTAAGAAAATGAAACAGATGGTGCCAAGCAAGAGTACGTGTCTGAAGGGGACTCAGCTCTCCTGAACAGCCCCGGAGCTGCTGGGATGTCCCCAGGAGCCCCTGCCCGGGGTGGCCAGGGACAGCAGGAGAGCTTGGGGTGTTCCCCCTTCCCTGCCCCACTTCCTGCTCACCCTTTTAAAGGCACTGTGTGGCAATCCCCCGGCTCGGGAGGATTACACCTAATGCCACAGAGAATCCAATTTTAATCCTGGTGCCATGCCTGCAAGGTGGGGGAAGCACCTTTGGAGACGGGGCTCCCAAGACACTTAGTCCACTGCGTGCGGCTTCCTCGCAGCGCTGTGCTCGGGGTGTTGCCCTGCGGGACTGCAGCAGATCTGGTGTGAGGGCTGACGGACGTGTCCTGCCAAATGGGCGCTCGGTTACGCTGCTCTGCCAGGCTCTGCCTCCTTCGGTTCAGCTCTGTTTCAGGGCACTGCTGAGCATCACCCCAAAGCGCCTGAGGCTGGGGGTCAGAAGGAGAAGCCAGTGGCCGG
>NW_010402186.1:6303-6753 GCF_000710305.1 Buceros rhinoceros silvestris
GGAAAAGCCAGGGCCCGGCTGTGAGTCGTGACTAGCCCAGCATCCTCCCTGAGCACCTCCTGCAGACAGCCACCGGCTCCTCTCCCGAGTGACTGACACCATTTCTGAAGTGTTTTATAACGGGACTGGGTAAAGCGATGGCTAAGCCGGAGGAGGAGGAGGCCAGCGGTGTGCAGCTGGGAATAACAGCAGAGCACTGGCTTTGCCAGGGAGCAACCTCCCTCCTTCCTTCCCTGTCTCTCCTGCGCGTCGCTTGGTCCTGGCCCAGCTCAGGCCGCTGACCTGCTGCCCGGCAAGCAGAGGTTCCCCCTGGGCAGGCGGGGATCAGGCAGCCGGCTGTCCCCAGCCCAGGACGCTGTCGCGGTGGCCAAGCCCACCCAAGCAGCCTTCTCCCCGCTCCGGGCGGCAGGGTTGGCGGGGGGGGAGGCGGGGGGGCGGCGGGGGGGCGGG
>NW_010402186.1:6903-7878 GCF_000710305.1 Buceros rhinoceros silvestris
GAGCGCTCCTGGGGCCGCTGTCGTCCTGCCAGCCCAGGGTCACGCTGGCAACGCGAGGGCAGAGAGATGAAAGACAGATGTTTTCTTTAATAGGAACTTACAGAGGCGCCGAGTAAGTAGGTCACCTCATACTGCTGCGGAGTTTCTGCTGCCCGTGTGAACACCCAGCCTCTCCTCTTCCCTGTGTTTCCTGAAGTTTGTTTTCAGTCTGCAAAGAAAGTTCCTGAGCTCAGAAAACAGCCGGTGTTCCCGAAGCCGCACACTGGCTCCTTGTTAACCACAACGTGGGCAGGGAGATGGGTAGCTTCCTCGCCTCCCCCCGTCTCTTTTTCTTTGCTGGCGAGGTGACAATTTAACTGCCCTTTTCGGGACAGGCAAAATCCCAAATCTCAATTTGCTTGGCAGAAAACCACGTGAGGGAAACGGTCTTAATTGTCCTTGAAATCAGGCGAGCTATCAAAGGTAACGAAACGGCTCCTGCTCTGCACCAGGGTAAGAAACAGGACGTCACACCCTCTTTTTCTTTCTCTTAATATCTCCCAAAGCAGCACCCAGCTGATTTTTCTTTCCGTGCACTTTCCAGGCCACCCGAAGGGCTGATAAGCTGCAGCATTACTGCTTGTTCCCAGCTGGCCAGACTTGTTTGTCTGCCCCTTCTGAGGGCTTTCCCAGCCAGGGAAGTGGGATGGGGCCACGCTGAACGTCTGGGGCTGCAGGGCTGCAGCGTCGGGTTGCTCATGTTCAGAGGCTTGGGAAGGTGCTGGGGAAGGGTTTGTCTCGTTTCCCCTAGAGCCCCAGTGGTGTTTTGGGATCAGCTCTGTAACCCACCAGGACTTCCCAGGGAAGCTCCCCAGCATCAGGCGGATGTAGAGGAGAGAGGAGTGAATTCCCAGCCCGCTGCCGCTGCTCCAGGCATGCTGTGTGTGCCAGTGGCAGTGACCTCGCAGCGGCTGGACGCTCGGTCTGTACCTGCCC
>NW_010402186.1:8020-12523 GCF_000710305.1 Buceros rhinoceros silvestris
CAGCCGTTCTTGAGATCTCGCAGTTCCCCATCCAGTGAGGCTCTGCCTTGGCTTTTGCGTGGGGTCCCAAGTGCTCTGGCTGCAGCTGAGTGTGAGCTTGGGGTTGGAGAAATCGCTAAATTGAGCAGCTGACCTTGGACACAGGGAGACACTCTGGCAGTATTGACTGGAAAATAGAGGGAAGCTGCTGATCCTGAATCCTCCTGGGTGTGAGGAGGGACAGTGGGGTGTTCTTCGTTTGGGCAGGTGGAGGAGGAGAGACTTCCATGAAGGTAGTGCCCGCAATAGCAGTGGCGAGGATTGGAAGGGGCTTCCCAAGAGGTTGGGGACAGGGGACGGGTCCACGGGTTATGTCCATGCTGGGGCTTTCTCTCCTGCCACAGAAGTCAGGGGAGTTTCACCACTTTCATGGCCTTGCTCGTGCTGCAGGGGATTGGTTTGTGGGTAACATGCAATTTTGGGGACCATACAGGTAATTCAATAACATTTTCCTTTTGTGGACCCCTTAGAAGTATCGCCAGAGCTCCGAGGGTCTGTGGGAGCAGCAGATGTTTCTGGGAGGACGTGGGAACAGCAATGCCAGACGGCTCGGCGAGAAGCAGCCGAGTCCTGCAGTCCTTGGGAGATAAAGGCTGGCAGATAACCAGCAAAGCCCGCATATAACCAGCAAAGGCGCCTGCGATAACCAGCAAAGGCGACTGCCCAAAGCAGCCGCTCCTTCTGGGCTGCCCTTTGGATTGACCCCCACTCCCGTGGCTCTCTCCCATCTGTAGGAAGATAAAGCAGGGGAGAGGTTTTTAAAAGCAAATAGTGCTCGAACAAAATCCGATTGGAAAAGGATCGGCTTTGGCTCAGAGTCCCTGAGCTTCGGTGCTCTAATTAGCACCGAGCTGAGGCTGATGAGGTGTAGGGGAGCACCCAGGCCTGAGGAAGGAGACCTCAGCTTCCTCTTCAGGTCCGTGGGCTGGTGATGGAGGGACGTGGACTCCTGGTGCTCCTGGGGCTGCCTTGGCTCAGCTCTGTTTGCAGCCCTGGGACCTGCCAGGTGGCACCTCCTTTAGTCACAGGCTTTGTCCGGGGCTGCAGGAGAGCTGCTGGGCAGCACGGCCTGGGACGGCTCTGCTCGTGGCACTGTCCATGAGCCCCCAGCGTGGGAAAGGGCCCCTGCTCGAGCAGCAGGAGGGAGGAGGAATGCAGGTCTGGAGAGGAGAAGGGGAAAATGCTGTGAGCTAATCAGGGCAGGATTAGCATGTCTTGATAAGCCAAGACGGGCCTGTAGGGCTTGGAATCCAGGGAGAGCAAGAGCATATGGTTCCCGTGCTGTGGGATTTACGTGCATCTGCCTCCCAGCAGGGCCGGTCGCTCGCAGCAGTCCTCGCTGCTGCAGCCGGGTCTCCTGCTGTCCTCCGGCCAGCCACGCCTCGGCTCTCTGCTGCAAGCCACACAGCTTCCCTGGCACTGCCCAGGCTTTCTGGAGGCTGGAGCTGCCTGAGGAAGCGTGTTCCAGGGTGGTCGTAGTGTTTGGGGTGCGTGAGCAGGAGCACGGGTCAGCAAACACCTCGAGGGAACAAGCCCACTGCTGTGGATCGTTGCTCTCCGGAGGTCTCTGGCTCACGTGCTCTCTTGCTGTTCTCTGTCTCTCCCTCTGCCCCTGCCCAGCTGCAGATGAGATGTTCTCCTTTAAATACAGCCCTGGAAAGCTGAGGGGAAACCAGTACAAGTCAATGATGACCAAAGAAGAACTCGAGGAAGAACAAAGGTAAGTTGAGTTTCCTTTCTTCCTGCCCACTGCCATCTGGTTCGCGTCCTCTTGAAGAGACCTGGGTGTCTTCAGACCTCTCTCTTCCCATTCTGCCTTGGGAGCACTGAGCTCCAGGTCTCATTGCACCACGGTCCAGATGTCTTCCACCCAGGAAGACAGGAGAACAAATAAATTCACCCTGATGTAGGAGATGGAGAAGCTGTGGCCCTCTATACCTTTGGAGCTGTCCAAGCTCCTTCTCTGGATGCTTAGACCAGATTCTCCAGCTGATGCAATCTGGTATAGTTCCTCTGATCCCATTAGCACCATGCTGATGGACCCAGTCTCTAGCTACTTCCCCTTTTCTGTGGATGGCCTTCAAACTGAGGACCTGGGCATAGCTCAGAAGAGCTGGAGCAGAGTGAGTGAGCCCACGTGGAGCTGTAGAGTTCACTGTGATGGGGCTGGGACTGGAGATGTCTGTACCCAGGGCGGGCTCCTCAGCTGTTTGTGGTGGGGATTTGCCATGTAAAGGTGGAGAATTGTCCATCTGACACTTTCTGCTGAAGTTTCCTCCAGAGCCTGAAGAAAGGAAGAGCCTGTCCTGTTACTGAAAACAAGCTTCTAGCTCACGATTTCCCAGCCTGTACAAGGGAAGTCAGCCCCTACCTGGCACCTCCAGCTCCAAAGCCCTATCCAAAGTCAGTCTGATCTGTCAGTGAAGCCTCTGCCCGCGTGCGGAGGGAGTCCTACAGCTCGTGGGCACACAGAGCCCACGCTAAACCAGGGATGTCAAGCCCACAGCCAAGGGCTTTGGCCTGCGAGCCAGCCCTGCGGCAGGCTGCTCCTCAGCAGAGGTGTGCAGCTCACACCTCTTCCCTCTTGGGCGAGCCGCAGGGAACTGGTGTCCCAGTGGTGGCTCAACAGCCTGGCAGATATTGTTCTCTCCATTGCTGTCCCAAGGGCTGGGGCCCCCATTCTCCACCCAGTGGTCTGCATCTCCCAGGAGGAGACCTGCATCTTCCAGGGGGAATTTGTCACCCCTTGGCCAGGATGCTCCTGCTGCCCAGCATTGCCTTGAGGCCCCCGGGCAACATCTCTGTGTTGCCAGCAGCTTGACTGAGCAGGGTTTGTCTCCACAGTGTGAGCAGGACGTTGTGGTAGGCAGTATAAATCCAGAGATATGCCCAAGGGCTGGCACTGACACACACACGCGCTCTGGTCCTGGGGAGGATGACGTGGGGCACGGGGTTCTGTGCAGGCTGCCTTCCCTAGCCCAGCCTGCAGCATGCCGCCGTTCTTTCCACGTCAAACCCAACAAGAGATGTCTTCCCTGTCTCACTTGGCTTCTGGGCTCCCAGTTGTCCTCAGATCTTGGGCTTCACCTGCCTTATCGCACTGCCAGGAGCAAAGATCTGCAAGGGCTGCGTGCTCTGGCATCAGCCACAGAAAAGATCTCCGGTTTCCTTTGGCACAGGGTTGATTCCACACTGGTGGCATCAGGACAAATATTTGCTTGCTTCCTTTTGTTGTATCTTTATCATGCCTGAAGCCCCCAACCTGTAAAACGCTGAGCAGGTCTGATAGTGTCACTGTATTTTTCAGCTGGGGAGGGTGTCAGTGGAAGGAACTGGGTGAGGGTGAGAGAAACCCGTGGGGCTCAGTGGGAATCGCTTTTCAGGATCCACTAAGCACGAATGCAAAACTCTGCCTGCAGCAGGCAAACGCAACCCCTCTGCACCAGCAGCTCCACCCAAGGCAGCTGAGCAACCGCTGCTCAGGCTGTCAGGGCCAGGAGTCCTGGAGGGCCTTGGGCTGGTTCCTCTGTGGCAACAGATGCTCCTGCTGTCACCTGGGGACACTGCGGGGACATTGCCTACAGACAGCAGAGGGTTGGGGGCTTTGTACTCAGGGCTGTAGAACAGGTTCCAGGGGTGACGGACCTTCCCTGGGGACGTGGGACCTCCCAGGCGTTGTTGCTCATGTCCATGTGGAGTTGTCCCAGGGGAGGACGGTGCACCTGGAACTGATGGACAGTGCCTGGGCATCGGGTCCCTTGGAGGCTCTCAGCAGCCTTCCCCTCTGAGGGCCATTGGCAGACCTGTTTTTCCTACTGCTCCTTTATTTCCTTCTCTTCCATATTTGTGTTGTTCATTTCTTTACGGCAGCTTTCTGAATTTTTTTTTGTCTTGCTTTGTTGCTGGCTTACTTTCCCCCCACCCCCGGCCCAAATCTTCACGGTGGCATCAGCAGCTTTTCATTTCAGGCCTCGCAGGTGGTGTACAGGGGCAGGGCTGCTGCCAGGTAAGCTCCCGGGCGAGCTGAGCGCAGACGCTCAGCCCAGTCCTGCACCCTTCTAAATCCTCACGGTGCCATCAGCAGCTTTTCATTTCAGGCCTCGCAGGTGGTGTACAGGGGCAGGGCTGCTGCCAGGTAAGCTCCCGGGCGAGCTGAGCGCAGACGCTCAGCCCAGTCCTGCACCCTTCTCCCTCGGCAGTCCCATCCCTCTCCCCGACTCCACGCACCCCGACCGTGCCGCTGATCTGCTGTGACCCAGGTTTGCCACCTTTATGTTGCAGGATTGAGCTGACCTCTGATCTCACATCTCTGTAGCAAGTTCCGTAGGTCCTCGGCCACAAACATTCTTGCAAATCTTTTTGGTAAGGACGTGCTGTTTCTTAGAGGTAGTGGTACCACTGATAGCGTTTGCTGATGGGGGGGGGGGTTTCAGGGGCTCCCTTGCTGGGGGGCGGTCTCGGGGG
>NW_010402186.1:12634-20190 GCF_000710305.1 Buceros rhinoceros silvestris
CTCCCTTCCCCTCCCTTCCTCATAACAGATTAAAGAGTCCGCCCTTCTCTGCCTCCATCTCACGTTCCACGAGTGCTCGGGGTGGGGATGCAGGCTCCCACGTCCGGATGCTCCCCGCTTCCATCCTGAGTACTGACACTGGGCATCCCACAGCCACTTCTGCCTGCTGCTTTGGAAAACGAGGGCGGCTGCCTGAGGGGGTCGTTAGTCCTAAGGTGTGTTGCCAAAGCTGAGACAGGCGTAGTCTTGGCTTTTAGCCCTGTCACTTCTCCAGTTCTCCCACGGACCAGCCGGATCCCGTGTGAAGCAGATGATAAGCAACATCCCAAAAATGCAAGTGGGTTTCTCAGGCTACCTTGAGGCTACTTGTTGTGTTGATCAGTAGTCCACAGTCTTAGTGTAGGGACCCTAATTTTGGAGGTGCCATCGAAAGAATTACTTGCCTTTTCCAGGAAGAGCTACAGGACTTCAGGCAGGAGAGAACAGGCGTGCAGCAGATCGGGTTATTTAACCAAAACCCCGGTTCTGCTCTAACCTGCATCACTCCAGAAGCCGCGTTGTCTTGCCTAATACTCACTTGAGTCTTGTGGCTTCAAACTGGTGCTAAATCTGGACTAAAAGGGGAAGGAATGTGACCTTTACTGAGTGATGCAACTTCCTGCTGCTGGTAACTTCACTCTTAAAGAACAGAGGGATTGCTCAGTGAGGGGGGAGGACAGTAAATCTAGCTGGCAAGTGACACCTGCTGGGCGGTGGCTGTGCTCGGTCGCACCTGGTGGGTACTTCTGGAACAGAAGCACTTAACGTTTGCTCCCCTGGGGGAGAAAAATAGTCTGGGCAGGAAGGGGAAGAGTGCAAGGGAAGGATGCAGCCCTTCGTCAAGCCAGCACAGAGGATTTCCCGAATCCTTCTCTTCTGCACCTGGGGCTTTTGGCCAGCTAGTGCCACCCGTAGCTGCCGTGGTGCCAAGCACTAGCTCAGGCTGAGGAATACGACTCAGCGTCGTGCAGCTTGTCTGCGTTCAGACAGGGCTGAGCCGTGCGGGCATGAGGCACGAGGGCTGGCTGTTAGGTGCTGCTGTCCTGGCTGCGCACCTCGTGCGGTCTAGAGCTCAGCTGCGGGCTGGAATTCATGCAAGGGGAATTGGATGGCTGTAAATCTCACGCTCAGTCCTCTCCTTGGTGGTAACTTAGCAATGGAAGCCTGTCTCCTCTCCAGCTGGCTTCAGAGTACCGCTGGTTACGAGGCACTACTGGACTTGGACCCTGGATTTCAGCAAAACAGGGTGCCCTGGAGGGATCCTGGCTCTAGGGAATGGTGGAGAGGGGAGACCTTTCCCTGCTCTGCCAGACATCCCGGATCAAGGTGGGGATGCAGCTGTGGCCAGAGGGAGAACCATGCTCACGCTGGGTTTTGAACGAGACAGTGCTCATGATGACAACTCTGGAGCGCACAAGGGCAGGAAGCAGCTGCAGGGGTTTAATGACCGTGCTGACAGACCTCGACCTATTTTGAGCGTCTTCACTACTGGCCCTCCAGAAATAAGTGGGAGGACTGGGCTGGGGGAGGTTGCACTTCAGGGGAGCTCTCATCGGCATCTGTCCCTGTCCACCCCCTGCACCGCCATCACACAGCTCTGGCTCGCGTGCTTGCTCCCTGCTCTGTGTGATGGGATCTGGGCCTCTTTCTCCTCCCTTCTCTTCTGCTAACCTTCACCCCCGATCCCGTGGCTTTGCTGTCCTCCCCTCCCCTCCCCTCTCCTCTCCTCTCCTGTCCTGTCCAGCATGGTGCTTCTTTTGGATGAGGGAAGCTGGTAAGTTTGGGCTTTCTTTGGGGTTTTATTATTTGTTTGCTTTTCATCTTCTGCAGCACGATAGTCGTCCTGGGCTGAGGGAGGAGGAGTGGCAGCAAGGGAGCGCAAAGCCCGGGGCCAGGGGACTCCTCAGGCCAGGCTGAGCCACGGGGATGGCACTGACCATGGGCAAGGCTGCTTTCATGCCCCAGCGCATGGGGCACGTTTCCTTCCCACCTGCCTCCTGTAGGAAAGGGGCTGTGTGTGTTTGGGGGTCCCTGCTGGGCTCCCCCAGCTCTGATGCTCCCTCCGTAGGCTCTGCTTGTATGAGGAGGGAGTCTCCTGTGGCCCGGTGCTGCTCCCTGCCTCCACCGTGTCCCTGGGGAGAACGTCCTCTGACCTGTGAGCTCTGGCCCTATTCATAGAGCGTCCAGTTGAGTCGAGCCCCCAGCAGCTTTAAAAACTGAGCGACTCAGGATGCCTCCCTCGGAAACGCAGGGAAGGGGAGGCTGAGAAGACCCCTTCCCCATCGCCTCCTCTCCTGTCCCAGAGAGGAAACCTCGCCAAGCTCCCCCGTAGCCTTTGCAGGGTGTGAGTCTCTGGTCGTGCCCGGGTGTGGGATCTCAGACCAGACAGCCACCCCGCTTCAGCACCCAGGGCCTTTCTTCCGGCTCAGGTCCTGAATTGTCCTGGCTTGTGGCTGCTTCTCCGCGTCTCCCTCACCCAACGCTCACAACTGGTCTTCATTTGCTTCTGCTTACTCCCGCGCAGCATGGGCCGCTTGCCGTTCTCAGTCTGCTAACTCTCGGGGAGCCTGGCTCTGCTTCTGCTGCGGCCGGGGGACACCAGGGGCTGCGGGGAATCGGAGCGTCACACCAGGCTGGGTGCAAACTGGTAGGCGGCAAGCTGGAGCACCAACACTGAGCGATGGAGGACAGCGCAGGCTGGCCTGTCCACAGCGCTCCCTACGGCTGCAGCCTTGGCTGGGCTGGTCAGGGGCGCTGCGAGGGGATGGGCACGTGATTGAAGGAGGCGATCGTGGCCTCTTGGCTGAGCTGGCCGGGAGCTTGAGCCACCTTCCTGGCTGTCCTCTGGCCTTTTCGGCTGTTGCTGCTGTGGATGGGAAATGTGGGGGCCTTCTGCCTTGAAATGGTGGTGGGCAAGGTCTGCTCAGGGGGTGACGCAGTCCCCGACTCCTCTGGCTCCTCACCGGCCCCTGTCCTCAAGGCAGTGGGACTTGTGCTCCCTGGCCATGCAGGCTCTGGCAGCCTCGGCTGCTTCCCTGGGCTCCCAGAGGAGCAGTAGGTATTTCCTGAGGTCAAGTGCACCCTCAACGTTTCTGTCCCACTCGAGGGAATTTCGGATTTGTGTTGGTAGAAGCCTCCTTTGGTACCTCTCACTCTCCCACTCTTCTCTTTTCTGAGCACTGACTGTCTTTCTCTGTTCTGCATTTACGTCGTCTCTCTCTGTGGTGATTTGCCTATTGGCTGAAGCAACTGTCCCACACTTCTGGGACCACCAGGAAAGCTTAGATTTAGTATGTCGTTCTCATGTTCTTCCTGCAATATCCCCATCCTAGTCGAGACTGGGTTCTGGGTTCTGGTCACTCTCAGAGATGAGATGGTAGCTGTCGCCATGGTAAATGGGATGCAGTGGTGATGGGACCATCCTCAGCAGTGAGATGGGAGGGAACTGCCTGGGACCTTTCTTCACTGTTCTGGATCCTCACGGGTCAGTCCTAGCCTGCCTGGAGTGAGAAGAGTCTGGAGCCAGACTGCTATCTGCCCTCCTTGCTAGGATTTCGGAGCAGAGGGCCGATGGTCCCGACAAGCCAAACACCTTCTCCCTCTGCCAGGGGAAAATCGACTTTCTGAGTGAGGCAGTTCCTGAAAAGGGCACAAGCAATTATTACCAGAGGTATTTAACAGCAAGTTGCCCTGGGATCTCCTTAGAGCGGGCCAGGAGACTCCTTTGGAAAGCCTATGGATGGGCTGCAGGATCCCCTGACCTGCTGTGGATTTTACACACGAGGGATAAGCACATATGGGAGTGCCACCAGCCCACCCCCTGTGCCAGTGCTGGGACGCTGTCTGCTCTCAAAGGCCAGAAGCCTTGTGCCAGTGCCATGGCTGAGGTGGAGTGAGGGGCATGCTTCTGAGGCCCACAGAAGGACGCCCAGTTTCCATGCTTCAGAAGAAGCACGGTCTTTTGAGACCTTCAGTACCTGAGCCTCCCTCAAAACCCGGGAGCTGCTCTTGGCTGAGTGTCTTGTGCTCCATCTCTTCCGTGCACAGAACCATGTCAGCTGACAAGTCCTGTGGTTCACTGACTTGGCCCTCAGCTTGGGCCAAAGCCGAGATATTTGGATAATTGATATCTGAAGAAAGGATCTGGGCTTCCAGCAAAAGAGGACCCTAACCGGCTCTGATTGGGTGCTGCTGGGGGAATGCTGATCAGCTCGATTTCATCACCCAAGGCGAATGGGAAGAAGAGCCCAGGATAAGCAGTGGCTCAGAGCTCTCCGCCTCCATCCCAAGCTAGTTAAGTCTTTCAGGCTCCCTGGCAGCAATGCCAGAGCTTCTCAGCCTGGGGTGTAGTACGGCCCCGCTGGCCCCAGTGCTGGACTGCCTCGGGTTCTTTAGTCCAATGCCCCTCACAGCTTGCTGCAGCAGCAGAAAGGGGTATGGCTCTGACAGACATCCTCCATTAAGTTCATGTTTGATTTAAGGTCTTCTCACCCCAGCTGTCAGCCTGGCCCTCTCCTGGAGATGAGTATCCCTGTGGGGGGCTGCAGGCTGCAACTGAGCCTCAGCCACCCTCCCCGACATCCTTCATCCCTCCCCGCTCCAACTGCGGCGTGCTGGAGGGGACCTCTCCTTCTGGGCCCCTGAGGCAACGAGCCTACGTCCTCACGCATGAAATCAGATTATGCTTGCGTGACTTGAGCAGGATGATCCGACCCTCCGCGCTGCGGATCCCGCAGAGCGATTATCCACTCCAGAGAATTTCCTTTCTTTGTCCTAATGGGCCAGCCACCGAGCCTCCGCAGCGCTGCTCGGGCAACCTCAGTCCCACGTGGTGCTTCACCCTGCACCTCCCACCCAGGATCCGGGTCACCTGCTGCTGGCGAAGGCAACTTTTTGCAGACAAATGAGGAAGACACGAGGCCGTAACTCTCCTTTGTGCTGTGGCTGCAGGAGCCGGGGACTTTCAGCTGGGATGTGCATCCAGCCGGACTCAGGAGAGTGCACTCCCTCGAGTCCAGGGGCATTAGGCTGGGGTGCCCCTGTGAGTGTTTGTTCGTGCCCAGGTAACGTGTGCTGTGCTGCCTGTACCGCAGCGCAGGTCGCTGGGTCCGCGGGCAGCGGCCCAGCCTGCTGCCAGGTGCTTCCCACGTAGATGGCTGGGCCGTGAACGATGCTGGGGCAGTAGGGGCAGAGAGTCTGAGAGGTCCAAGCTGAGAACCAGGGATGAGATTTTTTTATCCCTGACTCTGCTAACAACATCCTGCAAGACCACAGGGAGGGACTGGATGTCCCCAGCCATCAACCACGTCTAACCATCTCACCCTTCTTTCCTGGGACATGGGGAGAGCTTCCCATCCACGGGAAGCGCCGTGACCTGCAGAGCCTGCGGGTTTTGCCTCTTGCCTTGAACAGACACAGCTGTAAGAAGACTGAGAAAGGTCGCCCCGTTCAGGCCCTATGAAACCAGTACTCATTCCTGGTTCATCTGGCTGCAGGTGGGAAGAGGAATCTGGGCTGGGGAAGGCTGCGGGCAGCCCAGGGAGGCTCTGCACAGGGCAGAGAGGCAGTAACCCCTGGAGCTAACGACTGGTTGGGCTTCTCCAGCTCTCCTCAGTCGGTCCGAAGGGTTATAACTTAGATCGGTGCCAGACAAGAGGATTTACACTTCTGTTGGGGTTTGACTATCCTGCTGCAGTTGGTGAAGCAAAGTGTCTCCTCCTCAGAGGCGTGAGGTTTGCAAACAGCGGCTTGTTCTGCCCTGAGGTGGGAAGTTGCCTTTCTTCCCCCACCAATCACACTGAGGTTTTATGTGAATAATAATGAACCAGCCTGAGGGGTGAAATGACTGAAATGATTTCTCTTCTCTCCCTGTTTCTCTTTGCAGAACTGAAGACTATATGAAGTTGTCCCTAGCCTCCTCCTAAAGGCATCCCTTGGCATCCTTAAAGGCTTGAGAGAAATACCAAAACCAACCAAACACACCCATAAGAGAAATCCATAAACCCTCAAAACTTGGGATCCCCTCTCGGTCTGGAGTTGAGTTCTTCAGAAAGTCCTGTGGTGTCAAGTTGGAGGAGATCTTGTTGTGTGGCTCCATGGACTGGGGCTGGGCCCAAGCAGTGACTTGAGTTGTGTTTGGGGGCTGGGATGAACCTTCCTCCCTCTCCCCCAAGCAGAACCCAAACTGGACACTAACACCGCAGCGAGTCTCGTAGTCGTGTTCATTACCGTGTATTAGGCCTGCCACGAAATCTGTGTTGTTCCTTTACTGGCGTGGGTGAACCGCAGCTCTTCTCCCAGACCAGCCTGGACCTTACACCAGACTATCAAGTTGTTTCTTCCTGGGGCCAAATTCCATTTTATTGCCGGGGGCTGGGAACTGCGCGTGATTTCAGATGTTGTCCAACACTGCTTTATTCCAAGGGCTGGGGGGACAAAGCGGGGTCCACGCGAGGGCTGGCAGATGGCAGCTGGACTGACTCAGATCTTGCTTCTGTAGTTCTTTTAGCAGAGAGCTGATTCTGTAGGTAGGCAGAAGACTCGAGAAGTGATGAAGACTGACAGTTTAGCTGTCCTGCTTGTGGTGGAGGTTTAGGAGACCACACTTGGCTGCTGTTAGTATCTGGACTCTCGCTTTTCCCTAGAGGGGAGACCCCGGGAGGTAGCATCAGGGGTTCCCTCTGGCTCAGGATGAGGTAGTGGGGTCCTGGAAGAGACACCCTCCCCGTTCCTCTGCCTGCTTGCTGTCCCAGTGCCCTTGTCTCTTGTGAGCCCTGTGGCTTGTCCACCGGAGCCAGAGCTCGCGTTGCTCCTCAGCTCTGTCACCTACAGAAGGAGAATTCTGCTGGGTGCATTTACCTGCTTCAGACACTGCAGGTTTCAAGTGAAACCCAGGTGGTTTGTGAGAGCGAGAAGAGGCTCCGAGTCCTCTAGTGATGTTGTAGAAACACCAGGCTGGGTGGGCATGTGTCCTTCAAAGCTTCTCTTTCACTGCCAGACAACTGCCTCTTGGCTAACGCTGCGAACATATCAGAAACCCAACAGGCTGCTTGGTTTTCTCCTCTTTAATTGCTATGCAGACAATACTTGAAACCCCGTACACAGTTGTCCTTCCCAGCGCCCGGGGTTGGCAAACTCGGAATAAAAGGGCTCATTTAAAGAACAGCAGGAGGCTGCAGCTCTAGGAGAAGCTGGGCTGCCCCTTCCCAGCCCACTGCAAGCGCGGTAGGTGGTTTGCATATGAATTTAGGCACATCTGGACCCTCCGCTTCGCCCCCCCGCTGGTACAGCCGCCGCTGTCTCCCCTCGGCGCTGGCCGACGCTGTGTCCCGAGCACCCAACTATGCAAAGAATGCCTTATATACGTTGTGTTTAAGTTACATGGCAGTGTGTACATCAGCGAAGTCTAGAGTTGAGGCCAGGTTTTTGCTAGTGGCAGCGAGTCAAACTATTTCTTCAACTCAAACGGCTGTCTGGGGATTTTTTTCTTTTGTTTGTTTTTTTTTGTTTGTTTTGTT
>NW_010402186.1:20295-25151 GCF_000710305.1 Buceros rhinoceros silvestris
ACGGCTGTCTGGGTATTTTTTACTTTTGTTTGTTTTGTTTTGTTTGTTTTGTATCTGATGGCGGCTCTTACACAAAGGTCTGTAATTCTAGTGGCTTGAATCTGTAAAAACTGCCTTTGTTTGGTCCAATAAACCTTTGAATAGTTTTTTTGGCTCATGCTTGTTCTCCCTGCCTCCAGAAAGTAACTTCTTTCTCAAGAGATTTGGGTTAAAAATCTGGAGTTTAGGTTAGAGGTACGTTCTGCCCCCCTCTGCCTTTTACCCCATAAAGGATTCCACTCCCTTCCTTCGCAACAGAGCCAGACCTGTGGTGAAAGTCTGGCGTTGTCTCTTACTGCTGCTGGAGCAGTGCGCAGCTGCGGTGGGATGCTGCTCCTGCATGGCTGCAGAGCCATCAGCAACGCCCCGACGCAGGGCTCTGCCCGGGGTTTCAGCTGCGCTGAACCGGGAGCCCAGCAGCTCCTGGACTGGAGGCCTCCTCTACCGTTCCATGGCTCACTGCTCCAATCCGCCAGTTAATGGTAAAAGTCTTGGACTGAAATGTCTGAGAAGAGCCTAAGGGAGCTGAGGATGCCAAGTCAATTGCCTATCAGGAAGAATTAGGCTGCTGTGAAAATCCTTAATTAATTTATTTTGTCAGCAATAAGTAAAATCCTGTTTGACCTCCTGAATCGAAGTGGTTTTGAGGACAGCACTTAGGGGAAGAGAGAATGATTTTCACTTGTGAATGGGGTAGGTTTGATCTGAAATCACCAAAAACCCCACCCCTGAACAAGCTGGCGCACTCCACAGCTGTTTTGCAAGGTCACCTTAAACAGGGGAAGCTCCTGTCTGGATCAGCTCCGTGGGTTTGGTGCCTTACTCCTCCTTCCCAGGCTCTTTTCTCTCTTTGTCTCTGTTTTGCTCTCCCTTTGTTGTAGATTATGTAGCGCAGAGAAGTAACAGCCCTTCTTTATTTCGGATTTTCAAATGCACAGTCACGATACTTAGAGCTGAGGGGATCTTGATTTTGGAGGTTTGGAGACAGGGGACGGGCCTTTGGGGAGGTCTCAGCAGCGTTAATGTCTGTGAAATGACGGGTGAGGGATGCAGACCGGTGTGGAGCACTCCCGGCTGGCAGGAGCTTCAGACCGCGCGTATTGAATTTCTCCCGACCAGACTGGTGTCCTCTGGTGATCTAAAATAAAATATTGATCACTAATGACTATGCTTCCCTTCCTCCCGTCTGGAAAGGGCAGCTGGATGCTATTCATGTGAGCACAAAAAATTACAGAAGAGACAGACGAGTCCGGGCGCTCGACAGCCTACGGCCAGGGCTTTCGTAACCCACATCGTTACCAGGGTATGTTTGGCCTCAGGACAGCTGCATTTTAATTGCAACAGCAGACAACTGGCAAATGAGCTTTCCTTTGCCAGCATCCGCTTTGTCCCTGCCCTGCCTGCTGCAGCGGTGCTGGGAGGGCAGCCTGCTGCTCCCGCTTCTGCTGGGGCTTAGCCCAGGGGAGGGGGAAACGCGGAGCCCCTCGGCAGGAGCTCAGCAGGCGACGGCTCCTCTGCGTGGACTGACTCCTTCCACTGATCTCGTTCGTGGTGTGGTTGCCTCTGATGTGCCGATGCCATCCTCGCTCCTGTGGAGCAAAGGCTGTGTCCTGGTTTTGCCTGTCAATAGGTTTTTCTACCCTTCCTGTTACCGAACAGCTAATGGCTGGTGCAGGCAGGACCACCCCGGGTTACCCAACGGCCTGCGTTTGAGCGGATTAATCACCGGGTATTAAAGTCCCCTGCGAAGAGCTGGCTGTGACGGGACAGAGGGCTCTTGGCAGGGTGACCATGTGGAAGTCAAACCAGCGTCTGTATCTCCAGCCCACTGGAGGTCTGGGGATGCTGAACAAGCAGGAGGAGCTGGGGGTGCGGCAGAGCCACTGAATTCTGGCCCCACAGTCACGCAGGAGCAAAACCAGCCTTGATGTAGCAGAAACCGCTTCTCCCTTACGACAGCCCTAACACACCCCGGCCCCGTTAGTTCTCTGAGTGCCAGGCAAGCCCGCAGCCGGAGCAGGCCATGCCCACGGGGCCGCCGCAGCTGCCGGGCTGCAGCCCAGCTCAGTCGCTTTGCCCTACGAGGGGATTTTGTAGACAGCAGCGCCAGCTCATGAGCTACCTGAGAACCAGGGACACCGGTGACACAGTGCACTGCCCACCCTTCTGCGTCCCTCAGTGAGGATCAGGAGAGCTTTGACCCACAAAAACCCGCCTCCAAAGCTTCCTCAAATACAGCCCCGTGACAGATGCCGATCTTCGTGCTGCAGGACGTACCACGACGGTTTAACTGCTTCAGCTAGGGAAAAATCAGGACATCATCTGTTATGGGGAGAAGGGAGCTCATCTTCAACTGCGGGACTCCCTAGGGATGGGAATCTGAGCCGGGTGACCCCTGCCCACACAGGGGATGTGAGTCCGTCCCACCACTTGACACTGGCTGACCAACTCACAAATCAGAGCGCATTTCTGTGGGTGATCTTACCTTCCCGTGTCTGATTAAAGTCATGTCCGCACTGGGAGGGTCTGGTGTCCGGTTTTAAGGCAGAGTACGCATTTAAAATCGAATAGCTGTTCCTGAATGTCGCTGTAGGTGCCTGCTCTCAGTACAGACCTGAAAGGACACCGTGCTGGTGAAGCTTAATCCAGTTTTATTATGGAGTGTGCCAGACTGGGACATGTTGGTCTTGTGAAATTCCACATGTCAAGTTATCTTGAAACGTTGGGCATAGATGAGCCCTAAGGAACTCCACGGCTAGAGCTAGAGCAGTCTGGTCTGTCTCCGTATTCGAAGGACTGCAGAGAGATGTGCGGGCTGGCTGGGTAGATGGGAAGGTGGAGGAAGGAGAACCAGAGGCAATCTCTTTCTTACCTCACGTGGGCAGGTTTCCTGCAGCCAACAAGGCTTGTAAAATGACCAGCATTTGGCTTTGTGTTTCCTTGGATCGTGGTGTTCCTGCTCAAAGCACCTTCTGGGGACCGGCTATTCCTACTTCTCCTTTTCTTCTTGACAGGGTTCAGAGGAAGCAGCTGGCTGCCATCTTCAGGCTCATGAAGGAAAAAAGTGACACATTTGGAGAGATGTCTGAAGGGGACATGAAGGAGCAGCTTAGACTGTATGACATATAACCTTGCAGCCAGCGGAGGCTACGCCCGAAAGTCATCCTGGCCCTTACTATGTGTGCAGGACGCTGGAGGCTGTAGTGCTGGAAACGTGTCCGTAGTTGTTTTGCAGTTCCAGTTTGTTTTGCAAACATACATAGGCCTGTGGTATGTATTTCAAAAGACTCGTAGTTCCTCACCCTTTTTATCCTTTTTCCCTGCAGAGCTGTGACGGTGTCTGCACCTCTTTCAGAGATGCTGACCTCCTCCGGCTGGGTCACACACAGCCACACACAGCAGTTAAACTTGCTGCTTTTTTCTGGCCACGCTTTATGAAAATGAACTTTCAAACCTAGTCTTTATCAGCCTGATACTGGAGAAAGCCAAAGATGATAGATGTAAAATGGGTGTAAATAGCAGAACCATAGAATAACTCAGGTTGGAAGGGACCTGAGGGGGTCTGTAGACAACCTGCTGCTCAAAGCAGCATCAGCTGTGAGACCAAGCCAGATTACTCAGGGCTTTATCCTGGTGGGTCTTGACAACTCCAAAGATGGAGACTGCACCACCTCTCCTGGCAGAGAGAATTCCAACCCCACAGTTAGGAAAGGAGCAGCCAAAGGCGAGGCTTTCGGGCTCCGACCAGCGGGGAGCCGCTGCTCTCCTCTCCGTGGAAGGAACACTTCACCCTCCTTCATGCTGGCTTTTTGGAACAAACCCCAGTCGGTTCCGGCTGACCCCGCTGAGCTCACCTTCACGCCTGAGAAAACAGCCGCTACCTCCAACCTGGAGACGCAGACACCCCTTCGCCTCCTGACCGTGGTGGTGCAGCAAGGTGCCGGCTTTTCTACGCGGATGACTGCGTCCTACTCAGATCCTGTCTCCTATTAGAAAAATGATGTGGGAAACCACATACTTAGGGAATAACTGTGAATTTATTGAGTATTCTGAACAGTCTTGACCAATCCTTAGTAATTCGGATCGAGTAAATCAATGAGCATTCCGGATTTTGTCTGAATGTCTTCTGGTGTAGTTACCTCTCCTGTGAAATCCTGTTAAATACTTTACTACCAGGAAGGATTTTCTCAGTTTTAATAACTGCTGACAAAGGGAGGCAACATTTTCTGACCCAGTTGTAGGGCATGATCCTTTAAAAGATTAGGTTTGCTTTGTTTTGTGCAATCCTTTTCAATCTAGGGAACCAAGTATCTCGTTATTTGGCCACTGTTTCCCACCACGGTGTATTCTAGAACACTGCTCTCTTTCACCTCTAAGAATCATTGTATCTTCTAATTGTTTTCACTTAGGTGAAGGCACATTTGTTAAGAAATCAAGCTGGTTTTACTACCAGTCATGACTTGATCTACATTTAATGTCTGAAAATCAACTCTTCTTATTCAACGTGAAGCAATTAATTACGTGGGGAAAGGGGTCTCATGATGTGAAACACCCTGCTCGCCTGCTGCGTCCCCAGGCCACAGCTGCCTTTGTCAAGCTGTGCAAAGGGAGAAATGCAGAAAAATGGTACCTGGGACTTCCCCCTAGCTCAGAACTGAAAGCGCGATCTTTTCCAGAGCTCTTCCTGAGAGCAACCGGAAGAGAGTTAAGGTTTAGTTAATCTTTAGTCTCTGCCTTGTAGACTTTACCGTTTATTTCCAAAATAAACTTCTCTGCATAGGAACACTTCTGGGACAAAACGAGTGCTCAGACTCTTT
>NW_010402187.1:0-3252 GCF_000710305.1 Buceros rhinoceros silvestris
TAGCTGCTGCTGGCTGAGCCCCAGCGTGCCAGGTCCAGCGCTGAGGAGCCCTGCATGGGAGGAGACAGGGACAGGTCAGCCGGTAGCTGGGGGCTTTGGGCCCATCAGAAGCACCCGTGAAGGGATGCATGGACAGGCCGGGGGCTGCCAGAGGGGGGTGGACCAGAGCAGCAGCAGGCAGCCAGGGCAGCAGAACCAGGGCTCAGGGGCTTTGGTCGGAGCAGAGGCACTGCAGGAGCTGGGCTGCTTGGAGCCGAGGTGCTGTGGAGGGGACATTGCTGGCATACCTGGGCAGCTCAGCTGCTGCAGGAGAGGGGCTGCTGGGGCTGCGGGACATCTCCTGCCTGTCCTCTGCCCTGGCGGGTTCATTTGTGGCAGCCTGGGAATGGCAGGGACAGGAACGTGATGTTACTGGGGCACATGCAGCATGATAGCATGGGGTGCTAACATGTCAACATGTTGTCACTGTTCTGGGGTGCTTTCAGGGTGTGATGAGGCCCCTGCTGCGCATTGTTGCTCAATGTCTTAGTGGAGGAGGTGGCTGCGGCCCGGGATGGGACGTTGCTGCAGTGGTGGAGCATGACATCACGCGGGTGCATGGTGTAGTGGACGACAATGTCAGTGACATGCAGGATGGGGTGACAGTATAGAGAACCAGCTCCCATCTTTCCCACAATGTGGGCCAAGAACTGGGTATGTGGGCCAAGGGTGTGTACGTCAGGAGACCTGGGGTCAGCATCTGCTCGCCCATGGTGAGGTGTCTGCGGCACAATCCCCTGCCTGCCCCATGGCTCCCTTCCCAGTCCCATCACACCCTCCCCGCCGGCCACTGCCAGCCACAGTCATGCATAGGGACAGATGAGCCCTACATGCTGCATCCCTGCCATGGGGCCAGCATCCTGTCCATGTGTTGCCTGGTTGCACCCTGCATGGGTGCCCATGGCACCCCCCGCCTCTCTTCCATCCTCCCGCTGACTCTAACCCTGCTTCACACCTTGGCTCCATGTCACCAGGCTTAGCCATGCTGAGCAGACACCCTGGAGTGATCTCAGATTCTGGGGTGACTTTGCCACCAGATGCCACAGCACAAGCTGGGACAAGACAGCCTGATCTCTGCTCCGCATTCAAGTGGGGCCCCATAGCCTCAAATGTCAGATGGAGCTTCATGCTGGGGCCTTGATGCTATCAGCAGAAAACTGGGAACGACAAGGCCTTTCCCATCCTCCATGCAGAGCTTGAGCCTCCTTCCTCCTTCCCAAAAATGTCCTGGCTCTGGGCCGTGGATCCCTTCCCCATGGCACCAAGCACTGGATCCTCTGGGCAAAGCCTTTTGTCTCCAATCAGGAACATTGTTCCCTCCTGGAAAGGCTCCATCCAGCCTGGAGGGATTTCAGCTGCAGCTGGATGGGGTGGGGGGGCACCTGGGGAACAGGCCAAGGTGTGAGGAGTGGGAGCTAGAGCAGGGAGAGCCCTGGCCATGGCCAGGGGACAGCCACCCATTGCCTGATTGTGGCCAGAGGTGAGGGGGCATTGCTCTGCTTTGGCAGGAGGCTCGCAAGGCAGCCCTGCACCCACATGGCCACATGTGGATGGCTGTCCCCGACACTCACTTTGGTGAGACCAGTGTGGGGCTGTGGCAAAGACTTCCCCTCCCTCACTGCTGGCACTTCAGAGTGATTCCCGGGGACTGTCCCATCCTGGCACAACCCAATGGAAGCCTGTCCTCATTGCATGTCCCTTGCATGGGGCACCTGTACCAGGGAAAGGCCCAGGCCCCTGCTCCTGGAGAGCTGCTCTGGTCAGGATGGCAGGGTGATGGGCACGGTGTCTCAAGTCTGGTTGGGTGGTGGAACGCATAGTGCTGCACCTAGGTCTGTGAGAAGATGTCGGTCAGTCCAGAGAGGGAATGGGAGCAACACAGAGCGTGTGGGGACACACATATCCACCCCCACAGCTCGACCTGGCGAACAGATGGGGTTGGAGAGGGAAGGGGAGCAGGACTCACGCAGTGGGATGCAGGGCTCTGGGTGTGCTAGGCGATGGAGGACAGCTTCCCCTGCAGCTGGAGGACAGCCCCTTCCCACCCAGCCAAGTGGGCCTGGAAGTTGTTTGGTTTTGGCAGAGGAACACTGGCTCCCCAAAGACCCTTGGGACCACTCCCACCCTCAGGGGAGGCAGCAGCAGGCTGTTCCCCACAGTCCGGTGGGCCTAACAGGATCTAAACCTCAGGCACCTTCCCCTCTCCAAGCCAGGCACATGTGACACCATGCAGCTGCCACAGCTTCTTATGCTTGCTGGCAGGGTCCAGAGCGCAGGGACCAGCTGGCAGCAGGGCCATTCGCCCCTGTCCCAGTGCTGGGCCTGGAGAGGCTGTTCCTGGCTGGCAGAGGGCAGCCCTGCCCAGGGAGATGACACAGTCACATGGAGCAGTGTCCCCCACCTTGTTGGCCCGGTGCCCTACTCTGGTCCCCGAGAGTGGGACAGGCTGGTTTTTCTCCCAGCTGGAACACTGGCATCTGTTCTTGTCTACAGCGTGGGGGCACACAGCTCACTGCTGGGCTTTTTCCCTCTGGAGGGGATTATCTGGCCAGGAGTGAGGGCTGGCTGTCCTGAGTGCCACCTTACTTGCCACCCGTACTACAGCCGGGTCAGAGCCAGCTCCAAAATCTCTGCAGCCTTGCCAGCAGTGCTGGCAGACACTGTCCTCCGCAGTCCAGGTTAATTGAGCCTCTTCTCCCAGCACCTCCTTCCTGTGGCCGCATCCCTGGTCAGCCTGGGAGGAGCTCACCCCGCAGAGAGGTGTTCACTGGCAGGAACAGTGCCAGCAGGGTGGGGAAACTGCCTTTACAGGGGTCACCTGGCATGTTCCTCCCCACAGCCTTCCCCAGCTCTGGAAGATCAGCCGGACAGGGGTCAAGCTCCCCAGCCTGGCAACTGCCTGCTTCCTCTGGCCCCGGGGAGCAGTGATTTGCCAGGATCTGGGGTGCCAGCGGGCTCTTGGGGCAGGGTGAGCTGGGGCTGAGCTCAGCTTCGTCAGCATGTCACACCCTCCTGCTGCCTCCCCAGTCCCTCCCATGGGATGGGCTCCTAAGGTCCCACTTCTGCTCAGCCCTAGCTCCTGGTTCACTAGGGTAGAGTCCTGTCCCAAGGGTGAGCTGCACCCAGGAGGGTCTCTGGCATGGGGATGCCACAGCTGTGGCAGTGCCCAAGAGTTGAGGGGGCTGGAGGGATGGAAACAGCTGGGTTGGGGGT
>NW_010402187.1:3290-3914 GCF_000710305.1 Buceros rhinoceros silvestris
TCCCAGGAGGGTCTCTGGCAGGGGGATGCCACAGCTGTGGCAGTGCCCAAGAGTTGAGGGGGCTGGTGGGATGGCACAGGCTGGGATGGGTTATAAGGGGTGGAAAGAGAGCACCTCCCGCGCAAGGGTGGTGAGGAGGCTCAGGCACTGTGGAGCAGGGTCTCCTCCTGGAGCTGACAGGCTGCTGGTCTCTTCCAGGTGCCCAAGATGCTGGCACTGTGCCTGCTGTCCCTGGCCTGGCTCAGTGAGGGTTCCCAGCGCACCGAGCCCATGTTTGCAGCCGTCACCCACCGCCTCCTCCCGCCTGACTATGACAGCAACCCCACACAGCTCAACTACGGCGTGGCTGTCACTGACCTGGATGCTGACGGTGACTTCGAGATCGTGGTGGCAGGGTAAGTGGCTCACCCAGCACCCTGGTGACAGAGAGACCTGATAACCCAGCAGGGCCAGGAGCTACTAACTCCTCCATGGGCATGTCATCTGCTGGGGGGTTGTGCACAAGGGTGGTGGGCTGGGCATGCACCCATTTGTGTGTGTTTGTGTGCACCCATTGTAGGGTGTTGATGTCAGCTGAGCGCCAGCACGGGGCTGCGCAGATGCCGCTGTCATCGCCCTGGGGCC